>NC_053391.1:692072360-692155489 GCF_905171765.1 Bufo bufo
ACTTATCCTGTACGGATACTGAGTTACATCCTGCATTATACTCCAGAGCTGCACTCACTATTCTGCTGGTGGAGTCACTCTGTACATACATTACATTACTTATCCTGTACTGATCCTGAGTTACATCCTGTATTATACTCCAGAGCTGCACTCACTATTCTGCTGGTGTAGTCACTGTGTACATACATTACTTATCCTGTACTGATCCTGAGTTACATCCTGTATTATACTCCAGAGCTGCACTCACTATTCTGCTGGTGCAGTCACTGTATACATACATTACTTATCCTGTACTGATCCTGAGTTACCTCCTGTATTATACTCCAGAGCTGCACTCACTTTTCTGCTGGTGCAGTCACTGTGTACATACATTACATTACTTATCCTGCACTGATCCTGAGTTACATCCTGTATTATACTCCAGAGCTGCACTCACTATTCTGCTGGTGCATTTACTGTGTACATACATTACATTACTTATCCTGTACTGATCCTCAGTTACAGACCTCTCATTTGTGATAGGTCAGGGTGGTCTTACCCTCTATCGGGTAGGTAGGTGATGTTATTTTGAGCTCTGTAGAAGCTTGTGCAATACATTTGCCATTCAACATCTTCCGTTCATACAGAATAAGATCAGTGAAGGAGCTGCAGAGATACAAGAGGTTAATGTTGGTGTCAGATGTAATTTTATTTCCTGTCATATATTTCAGGAGCGTTAACCCTGCTGAAAAGTCCCTGGCAATCGGCATACAGTTCATGCTCCTGAGGATCCTTGGTAAGAGTCCTTTGTTTTCTGCTGAGTTCAGTTGTCCTGTCCAAACAGCAGCTCCGGGGACATCACTGGACAATTATTTCCTCTTATTAGACTAAATAGTCCCTTGCACAGGGATCGTGTTGTCCTCGGTCCATGGTAACCGATTACAATAACATAGTCGCCTGTTCCAAAAGCTTTGTAGCTGTTGTACAGGGATGGACATGGCTGGTGTCGTGTTCTGGTCCATAATATCTAAGGATTTAATGTTTCAGTCTGTGGTTTTCAGTAGCTTAGTATTGTATTCTAGTCCCTGGTTTCTTCCATCCATTGTGTCCAAAGGTTTAATGTCCCATTTAAGGATGAGAAAACTGGTCCAAATTTCTGAAAAAGATCAGATCCACAGGAAATTGAATTTTTGGTGATTCATTTTGGGTGAGCCAGAGAGAGAGCCTAGAATACAAATGTATGGACCTCAACTATATACTGTATGTGCATTGTCTTAGGGGTAGTCTTTCTAATTACGGAGAGCCCCTAGTATGCTGAGTACATGTATGTAATATTGTAGGCCAGGCGATGCACCTCTGGGTTTCTGTGATATACTGTATATATCAAATAAATATTCAAATTAGCTTTCCTAAACTTATATGATGCCAGTAGATGTTAGACATGATAATTTGCACACATTTTTCCCAGAAATCAGAGAAGCATTTTCTAGTCTACAATAGTCATCACATATATATCAACTGGTCTCTATAAGGCCTCATGCACACGACCGTTTTCCGTGATTTTCTGCGGACCCATTGACTTTTAATGGGTCCTTTGAAAACTCGGAAAATGCACACAAGATTGGCATCCGCGTCCGTGATCCGTGGCCGTTGGCAACTTTCACACAGACGGATCACAGATCTGTCTGCATAAAAGCTTTTTCAGATATGAGTTTTCACTTCGTGAAAACTCATATCCGACAGTATATTCTAACACAGAGGCGTTCCCATAGTGATGGGGACGCTTCAAGTTAGAATATACTGAGAACTGTGTACATAACTGCCCCCTGCTGCCTGGCAGCACCCGATCTTTTACAGGGGGCTGTGATCCGCACAATTAACCCCTCAGGTGCCGCACCTAAAGGGTTAATTGTGCGTATCATAGCCCCCTGTAAGAGATCAGGTGCTGCCAGGCAGGAGGGGACAGACCCCCCTCCCTCCCCAATATTATATTCATTGGTGGCCAGTGCGGCCTCCCCTCTCCCCCCCCCAGTTAAAATCACGTTTCGAATCCCCCATCATTGGTGGCCAGTGCGGCCTCACATCTCCCCTCCCCCCCCCTAGTTAAAATCACGATCCCCCTTTATTGGTGGCAGTAGAGTTCCGAACGGAGTCCCAGTTTAATCGCTGGGGCTTCGATCGGTAACCATGGCAACCAGGATGCTACTGCAGTCCTGGTTGCCATGGTTACTTAGTAATTTTTAGAAGCATTATACTTAGGCTACTTTCACACTTGCGTTCAGAGCGGGTCCGTCTGGTGTCTGCACAGACGGATCCGCTCCTATAATGCAGACGTTTGCATCCGTGCATTATAGTTTAAAAAAAATTCTAAGTGTGAAAGTAGTTCAGACGGATCCGTCCAGACTTTACATTGAAAGTCAATGGGGGACGGATCCGTTTGTGAAAATTGAGCCATACTGTGTCAACTTCAAACGGATCCGTCCCCATTGACTTACATTGTAAGACTGGACGGATCCGTTTGCCTCCGCACAGCCAGACGGACACCCGAACGCTGCAAGCTGCGTTCGGGTGTCCGCCTGCTGAGCGGAGCGGAGGACAAACGGTGCCAGACTGATGCATTCTGAGCGGATCCGCATCCACTCAGAATGCATTAGGGCTGGACGCATCCGTTCGGATCCGTTCGGGGCCGCTTGTGAGAGCCTTCAAACAGAACTCACAAGCGGAGCCCTGAACACTAGTGTGAAAGTAGCCTTCCCTGCGAGCTGCGATGTCTGTGACCGGCCGGGCGCTCCTCCTACTGGTAAGTGAAAGGTCTGTGCTATAAGCAATGCGCGGCACAGACCTTTCACTTACCAGTAGGAGGAGCGCCCGGCCGGTCACAGACATCGCAGCTCGCAGGTAAGTATAATGCTTCTAAAAATTGCTAAGTAACCATGGCAACCCACGACTGCAGTAGCGTCCTGGTTGCCATGGTTACCGATCGGAGCCCCAGCGATTAAACTGGGACTCCAATCGGAACTCTCCACTGCCACCAATGATGAGGGAATGTGATTTTAACTAGGGGGGGGGGAGATGTGAGGCCGCACTGGCGACCAATGATGGGGGATTCGGAACGTGATTTTAACTGGGGGGGGGAGATGTGAGGCCGCACTGGCCACCAATGATGGGGGATTCGGAACGTGATTTTAACTTGGGGGGGGGAGGGGAGGCCGCACTGGCTACCAATGAATATAATATTGGGGAGGGAGGGGGTCTGCCCCCTCCTGCCTGGCAGCACCTGATCTCTTACAGGGGGCTATGATACGCACAATTAACCCTTTAGGTGCTGCACCTGAGGGGTTAATTGTGCGGATCACAGCCCCCTGTAAAAGATCGGGTGCTGTCAGGCAGCAGGGGGCAGTCATGTACACAGTTCTCAGTATATTCTAACTTGAAGCGTCCCCATCACTATGGGAACGCCTCTGTGTTAGAATATACTGTCGGATATGAGTTTCACGATCTAACTCAAATCCGATGGTATATTCTAACATAGAGGCATTCCCATGGTGATGGGGACGCTTCAAGTTAAAATATACCATTGGATTGGAGAAAACTCAGATCCGATGGTATATTAACTCCTGACTTTACATTGAAAGTCAATGGGGGACGGATCCGTTTGCAATTGCACCATATTGTGTCAACGTCAAACGGATCCGTCCACATTGACTTGCATTGTAAGTCAGGACGGATCAGTTTGGCTCCGCACGGCCAGGCGGACACCAAAACGATCCGTGGATCCTCCAAAAATCAAGGAAGACCCACGGACGAAAAAACGGTCACGGATCACGGACCAACGGAACCCCGTTTTGCGGACCCTGAAAAAATACTGTCGTGTGCATGAGGCCTAATAGAAATAGTACCCACCCAGAAGTTCCCCTTAAGGCCTTGCCACAAGAAAAGCTGTTCTTATCTTCATTTCTATGATAAAGTGTTTTTGTCCTGAAAGAGACAGATGCAGATGTGAGGCTGGCTTAGCTTTTTTCATTGCTTTGCTATGTAAGCTTGCTTAAATGGCTGGAAAGCATCACTTTGTGAAAATGCTATAACAATAGCAGTTATGTGGATGCTGTGTTCCTTTTATTGTAACAGTTAACTGCTGTGCAGTAGCCAGTAGTTATACTTATAGCTCCTGCTGTCCCAATTCACCTCAATGGGAAGGCTCCCTCATATAGCAAAGATAGACAACACCTTTAGCAATTGTATCTCACTGTTTTGGATCACAATCAGATAAACCAGAGAGACCTCCAAAGTAACATTCAACTGAAAGTGAGAAAAGAGAATTACAACACAAGACCCCAATCACAACTACAACAAGAGCAACCAAGTAGGACAAGTTTCTCTTGAGATGTTCTGGTTTCCTTGTCCTTCTAGAAAGAGAACTAGCTTGTATGTTTTATTAAGAGAGTTGTAAGAGTTGTGGGATGTTGTAATTTTCTTGTCTCACTTTCAGTTGAATGTTACCTTGGAGGTCTCTCTGGTTCATCTATAGTTGATCCAAAAATGTGAACGAAAATTGATAAAAATACTGAGGTGCTGTATTCTCAGATGAATAGGAAGGACTGTCCCATTGAAGTGAAACAGCAGGAGCTATCATTATACTTATTTGCTGCTGCACAGCAAGTAAATAAACAGTAAAGAGAACACAGCAGCAATGGGAGCACAGCTTTGTTTTCACACAGTGGATTGGCAGAGATGATTTCCTGCCTTTAAAACATGCATATGTTGCAAAGCTATAAAAAAGCTAAGCCAGCCTCACATCTGCAAACAAGCTCTTTCAGAACAAGACCTCTTTATCAGATAAGCAGTTTTTCTAGGTAAAAGGCAATGGGGAGAAGTGCTGGGTGGGTACTATTTCTATTATGGAAACTGGATGATATACGTGATGACTATTGTATGCTAGACAATGCTCCACTTGATTCCTGCGGAAAATATATGCAAATTATCAGGTCTAACATCTACTGGCATCAGACAGGTTTAGGAAAGCTAATTTGAATATGTTTCCCAGAAACCCCGAGGGGCATCACCTGGCCGACAATATTGAGTACATGTACTTGGCATACTAGGGGCTCGCCATAATGAGAAAGAGTACCCCTAATATATTTTGGAGAAACACACATTTGTGTACTGGGTTCTTTCTCTTGCTCTCTTTTCCTCGGTTTGTGTCCCAGTCACTAGTGTCCAGTTGTTTGCTTTCCAAACATATACTCACCTCATACATTTGAGTGCGAAGAGGCCATCACAGCCATCTTGACTGTAGAAACCGTGCAAAATCTCGCGCAGGGTGAAGTGTGCGTTTGAGATTTCACAGCAGTGTCTTCAATCAAAATGGCTGTGACAGCATCTCCGCGATCAAATGGATCGGGTGAGTATGTATTTATTAATTAACTTTGTTAAATGGATTAGCTCCTGAAAGGCCTTAATTTTAATGTCAGATACCGCAATCAGTGATGAATGCTGCATTTGAAGGGTTCATAGAATGTGTCGGCAGATAAGAACCATTTGGCCCATCTAGTCTGCCAAATATACTGAGTACTATGGATAGCCCCTGGCCCTATCTTATATGAAGGATGGCCTTATGCCTATCCCATGCATGCTTAAACTCCTTCACTGTATTTTCAGCTACCACTTCTGCAGGAAGGCTATTCCATGCATCCACTACTCTCTCAGTAAAGTAATACTTCCTGATATTACTTTTAAACCTTTATCCCTCTAATTTAAAACTATGACCTCTTGTAGCAGTTTTTCTTCTTTTATATATTCTCTCCTCTTTTACCTTGTTGATTCCCTTTATGTATTTAGCAGTTTCTATCATATCCCCTCTGTCTCGTCTTTCTTCCAAGCTATACATGTTAAGGTCCTTTAATCTTTCCTGGTAAGTTTTATCCTGCAATCCATGTACTAGTTTAGTAGCTCTTCTCTGAACTCTCTCCAAAGTATCAATATCCTTCTGGAGATATGGTCTCCAGTACTGAGCACAATACTCCACATGAGGTCTCACTAGTGCTCTGTAGAGCGGCATGAGCGCCTCCCTCTTTCTACTAGTAATGCCTCTCCCTATACACCCAAGCATTCTGCTAGCATTTCCTGCTGCTCTATGACATTGTCTGCCTACCTTTAAGTCTTCTGAAATAATGACCCCTAAATCCCTTTCCTCAGATACTGAGGTTAGGACTGTATCACTGATTTTATATTCTGCTCTTGGGTTTTTACGCCCCAGGTGCATTATTTTGCACTTATCCACATTAAATTTTAGTTGCCAGATTTTTGACCATTCCTCTAGTTTTCCTAAATCCTTTTCCATTTGGTGTATCCCTCCAGGAACATCAACCCTGTTACAAATCTTTGTGTCATCAGCAAAAAGACACACCTTACCATTGAGGCCTTCTGCAATTTCGCTGATAAAGTTATTAAACAATATGGGTCCCAGAACAGATCCCTGAGGTACCCCACTGGTAACAAGACCTTGGTCTGAATATACTCCATTGACTACAACCCTCTGTTGCCTGTCCCTCAGACACTGCCTAATCCATTCAACAATATGGGAGTCCAAGCCCAAAGACTGCAATTTATTGATAAGCCTTCTGTGTGGGACAGTATCGAAAGCCTTACTAAAGTCTAGATAAGCGATGTCTACTGCACCTCCTCCATCTATTATTTTAGTCACCCAATCAAAAAAATCAATAAGATTAGTTTGACATGATCTCCCTGAAGTAAACCCATGCTGTTTTTCATCTTTCAATCCATGGGATTTTAGATGTTCCACAATCCTCTCCTTAAGTATGGTTTCCATTAATTTCCCCACTATTGATGTCAGGCTTACTGGCCTATAGTTGCCCGATTCCTCCCTACTACCTTTCTTGTGAATCGGCACAACATTTGCTAATTTCCAATCTTCTGGGACGACTCCTGTTGCCAGTGATTGGTTAAATAAATCTGTTAATGGTTAATGCTAATTTTAGAAAAGTCTGTTTTTCTAAAATCTAAAACTTCAATGATAGAGTACAGCGCAATCGCCATTCCCTGTCATTGCGTCCACCACATACAAAGGAATGTCCTTCGTGACAAAGTAATTCGTCACAAATCAAATTTCTTTGTGAAATTTGGCGATGCAGCTAATTAAATTTTTCAGATCTTCGCTGATCTCTAATTGTAACTTAAATCAGAGTAAATATTCTAGAGATTATTAATGTTTATTCTTTACTTTGCGGGTGATTTATGTATTTCCCATTTTCCAGCCTGGCTGCCGGGTCCTGTCATGTTCGGCAGTATGATTGATAGCACCTGCATACTATGGGGAAAAAAGTGTGGAGCCAAAGCAGCCTGCCAATATTATAATACCGATCTGCTGAGGCAAAGGTAAGTGACCATCCAAATCATGAGCATGAGGAGATCTACACAGATAAAGATCTTCCATTATACCACAGGATAGAGAAGAGATGTCAGTCTCCCCATTGTGATCCTTCATGTGAGAAAATAATTTTAAACCTAACAATGGAAAAATGGGCGAGCACTCATACACTTGGCAACCAAATTGACATATGCCGAAAATATTTATTATTAAATCCCGATAAAATTCAAGTAATAAAAATAATAAAAACAGTGTATTAAGCAATGACATACAAAAACTACAATCACATAAACTATAGTAGATATAATAGTATAGTCGATATTGTATTGAATGCTAAAATATATGATAATAAAATGTTCAATACTAGTCAATAGTCGATAAATTCACTGATATAAATCACACACCAAAAACTTCAAGTATTGTCCAGGTATTATACACTCACCTAAAGAATTATTAGTGCCCCCATACTAATACGATGTTGGACCCCCTTTTGCCTTCAGAACTGCCTTAATTCTACCTGGCATTGATTCAACAAGGTGCTGATAGCATTCTTTAGAAATGTTGGCCCATATTGATAGGATAGCATCTTGCAGTTGATGGAGATTTGAGGGATGCACATCCAGGGCACGAAGCTCCCGTTCCACCACATCCCAAAGATGCTCTATTGGGTTGAGATCTGGTGACTGTGGGGCCATTTTAGTACAGTGAACTCATTGTCATGTTCAAGAAACCAATTTGAAATGATTGGAGCTTTGTGACATGGTGCATTATCCTGCTGGAAGTAGCCATCAGAGGATGGATACATGTTCTCATTCTGTTTACGCCAAATTTGGACTCTACCATTTGAATGTCTCAACAGAAATCGAGACTCATCAGACCAGGCAACATTTTTTCAGTCTTCAACAGTCCAATTTTGGTGAGCTCGTGCAAATTGTAGCCTCTTTTACCCATTTGTAGTGGAGATGAGTGGTACCAGGTGGGGTCTTCTGCTGTTGTAGCCCATCCGCCTCAAGGTTGTGCGTGTTGTGGCTTCACAAATGCTTTGCTGCATACCTCGGTTGTAACGAGTGGTTATTTCAGTCAACGTTGCTCTTCCATCAGCTTGAATCAGTCTGCCCATTCTCCTCTGACCTCTAGCATCCACAAGGCATTTTCGCCCACAGGACTGCCGCATACTGGATGTTTTTCCCTTTTCACACCATTCTTTGTAAACCCTAGAAATGGTTGTGCGTGAAAATCCCAGTAACTGAGCAGATTGTGAAATACTCAGACCGGCCCGTCTGGCACCAACAACCATGCCACGCTCAAAATTGCTTAAATCACCTTTCTTTCCTATTCTGACATTCAGTTTGGAGTTCAGGAGATTGTCTTGACCAGGAGCACCCCCCTAAATGCATTGAAGCAACTTCCATGCGATTTGTTGACTAGATAATTGCATTAATGAGAAATAGAACAGGTGTATATGCTGTTATTGTGAAGGGGGAGGTAATTCCTCTGTGAATCTATCTCAGATTGGGAAAATGAGTGTCACTTTAAATATTGTAGCTGTATTTCCCCTGGGAACGCAATGTATTCATAAAATGTCCACAGGAATCCTGATAATGTTGGATTAAAAAGTCTCTTATGGTATTTCCTTTTAAAGTCGAGGTAAACTTTAAATCGGTAATAGGCTTACCGTCTGGTATCTGCTGTCTCCCTGTTGCTTGAGTGGAGCTATAAATGTCTGCCGGCTTATTTGATCGCTCCTTCCAGCAAGCTGGTTCAAATTTTGCGGGAGTTCCAAAGATCGCGGGAGTTGACACTCTGTTCCGCAGTTTCCTTCGGTACAGCTTTTCGACGATAAAAGTAGTTGTTCCTTTACTGTAAAAAAAAAATTCTTTCTCTGTATGGCCATACAGTTTTATCGGAGGCTTCTCAATACAGGTACATCACTTGTTTCACCATACGCGTTTCGGGTAGATTTGCTCTCCCTTCCTCAGTGCTCAAGTGTCTGCCTGCCTGGCCTTCATTTTTATCCATTCCTTTATTACTTCCCAACTCTCAAACACCTGCTGTTCATGCTGTTCCCAATTGGTCAGGAAATCCATTTACTTTTTAACAGAGGGTGGGGTGATTCCCTCTATATGAGCTTGCAGCACCACCCTGTAACTACTAAGGAGTGAGCCACTACAACCCACTACAATTTAAAACCCGTTGCTAAAAAAGTATGGCTAAAAGGAACTGACAACTGCTATGATAAATATCTGCCTCAAGTAAATGTTTGACAAAATACATTTACTGATAGCCATGTATATATCACTGTACATGTAAAATAATACAACCTACAGACAATATTTACCATATAACAACAATAATGTTGCCCCATGTACAAAAAAATATATAAAAAATATAACAAAATTAAAGTTGAGCGAACACCTTGTTTGGGTTCGAGAAGTTCAGCCGAACTTCCCGAAAATGTTCGGGTTCGGGATCCGAACTCAACCCGAACTTCGCCCCGAACCCGAACCCCATTGAAGTCAATAATGGGGACCCGAACTTTTCGGGACTAAAAAGGCTGTAAAATAGCCCAGGGAAGGGCTAGAGGGCTGCAAAAGGCAGCAACATGTAGGTAAATCCCCTGCAAACAAATGTGGATAGGGAAATGAATAAAAAATAATAATAATAATAAAAAAAAAAAATTAACCAATATCAATTGGAGAGAGGTCCCGTAACAGAGAATCTGGCTTCATGTCAGCAGAGAATCTGGCTTCACGTCACCCACCACTGGAACAGGCCACCATCAGATATATAGGCCCCGGCACCCAGGCAGAGGAGAGGTTCATTCCACTTTGGGTTGCCCCGCAATATAATGGTAAAATGAAAATAAAAATAGGATTGAATGAGGAAGTGCCCTGGAGTACAATAATATATGGTTAAGGGGAGGTAGTTAATGTCTAATCTGCACAAGGGATGGACAGGTCCTGTGGGATCCATGCCTGGTTCATTTTTATGAACGTCAGCTTGTCCACATTGGCTGTAGACAGGCGGCTGCGTTTGTCTGTAATGACGCCCCCTGCCGTGCTGAATACACGTTCAGACAAAACACTGGCCGCCGGGCAGGCCAGCACCTCAAAGGCATAAAAGGCTAGCTCTGGCCACGCGGACAATTTGGAGACCCAGAAGTTGAATAGGGCCGAACCATCAGTCAGTACGTGGAGGGGTGTGCACAGGTACTGTTCCACCATGTTAGTGAAATGTTGCCTCCTGCTAACACGTTCCGTATCAGGTGGTGGTGCAGTTAGCTGTGGCGTGGTGACAAAACTTTTCCACATCTCTGCCATGCTAACCCTGCCCTCAGAGGATCTGGCCGTGACACAGCTGCGTTGGCGACCTCTTGCTCCTCCTCTGCCTTCGCCTTGGGCTTCCACTTGTTCCCCTGTGACATTTGGGAATGCTCTCAGTAGCGCGTCTACCAACGTGCGCTTGTACTCGCGCATCTTCCTATCACGCTCCAGTGCAGGAAGTAAGGTGGGCACATTGTCTTTGTACCGGGGATCCAGCAGGGTGTCAACCCAGTAGTCCGCACACGTTAAAATGTGGGCAACTCTGCTGTCGTTGCGCAGGCACTGCAGCATGTAGTCGCTCATGTGTGCCAGGCTGCCCAGAGGTAAGGACAAGCTGTCCTCTGTGGGAGGTGTATCGTCATCGTCCTCCGTTTCCCCCCAGCCACGCACCAGTGATGGGCCCGAGCTGCGTTGGGTGCCACCCCGCTGTGAACATGCTTCATCCTCATCCTCCTCCACCTCCTCCTCGTCCTCCAGTAGTGGGCCCTGGCTGGCCACATTTGTACCTGGCCTCTGCTGTTGCAAAAAACCTCCCTCTGAGTCACTTCTAATAGACTGGCCTGAAAGTGCTAAAAATGACCACTCTTCCTCCTCCTCCTCCTCCTGGGCCACCTCCTCTTCCATCATCGCCCTAAGTGTTTTCTCAAGGAGACATAGAAGTGGTATTGTAACGCTGATAACGGCGTCATCGCCACTGGCCATGTTGGTGGAGTACTCGAAACAGCGCAACAGGGCACACAGGTCTCTCATGGAGGCCCAGTCATTGGTGGTGAAGTGGTGCTGTTCCGCAGTGCGACTCACCCGTGCGTGCTGCAGCTGAAACTCCACTATGGCCTGCTGCTGCTCGCACAGTCTGTCCAGCATGTGCAAGGTGAAGTTCCACCTGGTGGGCACGTTGCATACAGAGATATAGCGTCCCTGGCCGTGCTTACTGGTCCACGTATCTGTGGTTAGGTGGACCTTGCCACAGATGGCGTTGCGCAGTGCACACTTGATTTTATCGGATACTTGGTTGTGCAGGGAAGGCACGGCTCTTTTGGAGAAGTAGTGGTGGCTGGGAACAACATACTGTGGGACAGCAAGCGACATGAGTTGTTTGAAGCTGTCTGTGTCCACCAGCCTGAATGACAGCATTTCATAGGCCAGTAGTTTAGAAATGCTGGCATTCAGGGCCAGGGATCGAGGGCGGCTAGGTGGTGGGAATTTACGCTTTCTCTCAAATGTTTGTGAGATGGAGGGCTGAACGCTGCTGTGTGACATGGTGGAGATGCTTGGTGACGGAGGTGGTGGTGTTAGTGGTACATCCTCTGTTTGCTGGGCAGCAGGTGCCAATGTTCCTCCCGAGGCGGAGGAAGAGGCCGAGGCAGCAGCAGAAGAGGTAGCAGGGGGAGCCTGAGTGACTTCCTTGTTTTTAAGGTGTTTACTCCACTGCAGTTCATGCTTTGCATGCAGATGCCTGGTCATGCAGGTTCTGCTAAGGTTCAGAACGTTAATGGCTCGCTTCAGGCTCTGATGGCACAGCGTGCAAACCACTCGGGTCTTGTCGTCAGCACATTGTTTGAAGAACTGCCACGCCAGGGAACTCCTTGAAGCTGCCTTTGGGGTGCTCGGTCCCAGGTGGCGGTGGCCATTAGCAGGCGAACTCTCTTGGCAGCGGGTGTTCTGCTTATGCCCCCTGCTCCCTCTTTTGCTACGCTGTTGGCTCGGTCTCACCACTGCCTCTTCCTCTGAACTCTGAAAGTCAGTGGCACGACCTTCATTCCATGTGGGGTCTATGACCTCATCGTCCCTTGCATCTTCTTCCACCCAGTCTTCCTCCCTGACCTCCTGTTCAGTCTGCACACTGCAGAAAGACGCAGCAGTTGGCACCTGTGTTTCGTCATCATCATAGACGTGCTGAGGTGGTATTCCCATGTCCTCATCATCAGGAAACATAAGTGGTTGTGCGTCAGTGCATTCTATGTCCGACCGCTGGGGAAGGGCTAGGTGGATGCCCTTGGGAAACCCTGCCAGCAGAGTCTTCAAACAGCATAAGAGACTGCTGCATAACTTGAGGCTCAGACAGTTTCCCTGATATGCATGGGGGTGATGTGACAGACTGATGGGCTTGGTTTTCAGGGGCCAACTGTGCGCTTTCTGCAGAAGACTGGGTGGGAGATAATGTGAACATGCTGGATCCACTGTCAGCCACCCAATTGACTAGTGCCTGTACTTGCTCAGGCCTTACCATCCTTAGAACGGCATTGGGCCCCACCAAATATTGCTGTAAATTCTGGTGGCTACTGGGACCTGAGGTAGTTGGTTCACTAGGACGTGTGGCTGTGGCAGAATGGCCACGTCCTCTCCCAGCACCTGAGGGTCCACTAACACCACCACGACCATGTCCGCGTCCCTTACTAGATGTTTTCCTCATTGTTAGGCCTCATGCACACTACCGTTGTGTGCATCCGTGGCCGTTGTGCCGTTTTCCGTTTTTTTTCGCGGACCCATTGACTTTCAATGGGTCCGTGGAAAAATCGGAAAATGCACTGTTTTGCAGCCGCATCCGTGATCCGTGTTTCCTGTCCGTCCAAAAAATATGACCTGTCCTATTTTTTTGAGCAGACAACAGTTCACGGACCCATTCAAGTCAATGGGTCCGTGAAAGAACACGGATGCACACAAGATTGGCATCCGCATCCGTGATCCGTAGCCGTAGGTTACTTTCATACAGACGGATTCGAAGATCCGACAGTATATTCTAACACAGAGGCGTTCCTATGGTGATGGGGACGCTTCTAGTTAGAATATACTACGAACTGTGTACATGACTGCCCCCTGCTGCCTGGTCTCTTACAGGGGGCTGTGATCTGCACAATTAACCCCTCAGGTGCTGCACCTGAGGGGTTAATTGTGCATATCATAGCCCCCTATAAGAGATCAGGGGCTGCCAGGCAGCAGGGGGCAGACCCCCCTCCCTCCCCAGTTTGAATATCATTGGTGGCCAGTGTGCGGCCCCTCCCCGTATTGTAATATCATTGGTGGCTAGTGTTCGGCCTCCCCCGCCCCCTATTGTATTATCATTGGTGGCCAGTGTGTGCCCCCCCCGGCCCCCCCTCCCTCTATTGTAATATCATTGGTGGCCAGTGTGCGGCCTCCCCTCCCCCCCCCCATCATTGGTGGCAGTGGAGATTCCGATCGGAGTCCCAGTTTAATCGCTCTGGGGCTCCGATCGGTAACCATGGCAACCAGGACGCTATTGCAGGCCTCGTTGCCTGCAATAGCTGGCTGCTGTGCTGTCTGTGTCCGGCCGGGAGCTCCTCCTACTGGTAAGTGATAGATCATTAAGCAATGCGCCGCACAGACCTGTCACTTACCAGTAAGAGGAGCTCCTGGCCGGACACAGACAGCGCAGCAGCCAGCAGGTAAGTATTATGCTTCTAATATTGAAATATTGCTAAGTAACCATGGCAACCAGGCCTGCAGTAGAGTCCTGGTTGCCATGGTTACCGATCGGAGCTCCAGAGCGATTAAACTGGGACTCCGATCGGAATCTCCGCTGCCACCAATGATCGGGCAGGGGGGGAGAGGGGAGACCGCACAATGGCCACCAATGAAATTACAATAGAGGGGGGAGGGGGGCCGACGGAGGCCGCACACTGGCCACCAATGATATTACAATAGAGGGGGGACGGGGGGGCCGCACACTGGCCACCAATGATATTACAATAGAGGGGGGGCCGTGGGGGGGGGCGCACACTGGCCACCAATGATATTCAAACTGGGGAGGGAGGGGGGTCTGCCCCCTAGTGCCTGGAAGCCCCTGATCTCTTACAGGGGGCTATGATACGCACAATTAACCCCTTCAGGTGCGGCACCTGAGGGGTTAATTGTGCTGATCACAGCCCCCTGTAAAAGATCGGGTGCTGCCAGGCAGCAGGGGGCAGTCATGTACACAGTTCGTAGTATATTCTAACTAGAAGCGTCCCCATCACTATGGGAACGCCTCTGTGTTAGAATATACTGTCGGATATGAGTTTCACGATGTAACTCAAATCCGATGGTATATTCTAACATAGAGGTGTTCCCATGGTGATGGGGACGCTTCAAGTTAAAATATACCATCGGATTGGAGAAAACGCCGATCCTATGGTATATCAACTCCTGAATTTACATTGAAAGTCAATGGGAGACGGATCCGTTTGAAATTGCACCATATTGTGTCAACGTCAAACGGATCCGTCCACATTGACCCACGGACGAAAAAACGGTCACGGATCACGGACCAACGGAACCCCGTTTTGCGGACCGGGAAAAAATACGGTCGTGTGGACGGATCCTTTGCCAGACAGCAGACAGTATTACACTTGGCTAGCCACAGCTGGAACACCAGATTTAAGGGATTGCTATTTTGAATTAGTGAATTTCACCCCTCAATAAAATATAGAAAATTCTATCCTGAGTTTCTAGGGGTGACAATAAGCAATAAGCCCCTGATGTAGGATATAGCAAAAAAATATAAAAAATACCATTGATGGTTAAATGGACTTAGTGGCAGCTTGTGCTAACGCACCACAAGACACAAAATGGCCGCCGATCACCCCAGAAAAAAGTGACAGAAAAACAGTGAGCAATTGAATAGCAGCAGTTGAATGATTCACAGCTGTAGATCGATGACTTCATTAAGTGTTTTTGCTGAGTTAATCTCGCCCTAACAGCAGCTGCATCCTCTCCCTACACTAATCAGAGAAGAGTGACGTGCGGCGCTACGTGACTCCAGCTTAAATAGAGGCTGGGTCACATGCTGCACTGGCCAATCACAGCCATGCCAATAGTAGGCAAGGCTGTGATGGCCTCTTGGGGCAAGTAGTATGACGCTTGTTGATTGACTGCTTTGCAGGCTTTCAAAATGCGTCATAGAAATCGCCGAACAACGAACCCGAATTTTTACGTAAATGTTCGGGTTCGGGTCCGTGTCAAGAACAACCCAAAATTCGGTACGAACCCGAACTATACAGTTCGGGTTCGCTCATCTCTAAACATAATATATACCATATATATATATATATATATATATATATATACAAAAAATAACATTGCTCCAACATACAAAAATACACTTACCATAATACTGCTCCTTTGTACAAGAATATAACTACTATAATACTGCCTCCTATGTACAAGAATATAACTACTATAATACTGCCTCCTATGTAAAAGAATATAACTACTATAATACTGCTCCTATGTCCACGAAAATAAAGTACTATAATACTGCCTCCTATGTGCAAAAATATACCTACTATAATACTGCTCCTATGTACAAGAATATAACTGCTATAATACTGCCTCCTATGTACAAGAATATAACTACAATAATACTGCCTCCTATGTACAAGAATATAACTACTATAATACTGATCCTATGTGCAAGAAAATAAAGTACTATAATACTGCCTCAAATGTGCAAAAATATACCTACTACAATACTGCTCCTATGTACAAGAATATAACTACTATAATACTGCCTCCTATGTACAAGAATATAACTACTATAATACTGCTCCTATGTACAAGAATATAACTACTATAATACTGCTCCTATGTACAAGAATATAACTTCTATAATACTGCTCCTATGTACAATAATATACTACTATAATACTGCTCCTATGTACAAGAATATAACTGCTATAATACTGCTCCTATGTACAAGAATAAAACTACTATAATACTGCTCCTATGTACAAGAATATAACTACCATAATACTGCTCCTGTATACAAGAATATATCTACTATAATACTGCCTCATATGTACAAGAATATAACTACTATAATACTGCTCCTAACTACTATAATACTGCTCCTATGTACAAGAATATAACTACTATAATTCTGCTCCTATGTACAAGAATGTAACTACTATAATACTGTTCCTATGTACAATAATATAACTACTATAATACTGCTTCTATGTACAAGAATATAACTACTATAATTCTGACTCCTATGCACAAGAATATAACTACTATAATACTGCTCCTATGTACAAGAATATAACTACTATAATACTGCTCCCTATATACAAGAATATAACTACTATAATACTGCTCCTATGTACAAGAATATAACTACTATAATACTGCTCCTATGTACAAGAATATAACTGCTATAATACTGCTCCTATGTACAAGAATATAACTACTATAATACTGCTCCTATGTACAAGAATATAACTACCATAATACTGCTCCTGTATACAAGAATATATCTACTATAATACTGCCTCATATGTACAAGAATATAACTACTATAATACTGCTCCTAACTACTATAATACTGCTCCTATGTACAAGAATATAACTACTATAATACTGCTCCTATGTACAAGAATATAATTACTATAATTCTGCTCCTATGTACAAGAATATAACTACTATAATACTGCCTCCTATATACAAGAATATAACTACTATAATTCTGCTCCTATGTACAAGAATATAACTACTATAATACTGCCTCCTATATACAAGAATATAACTACTATAATACTGTCTCCTATGTACAAGAATATAATTACTATAATTCTGCTCCTATGTACAAGAATATAACTACTATAATACTGCTTCTATGTACAAGAATATAACTACTATAATACTGCCTCCTATTTACAAGAATATAACTACTATAATACTGCCTCCTATGTACAAGAATATAACTACTATAATACTGCCTCCTATGTACAAGGATATAACTACTATAATACTGCTCCTATATACAATAATATAACTACTATAATTCTGCTCCTATGTACAAGAATATAACTACTATAATACTGCCCACTATGTACAAGAATATAACTACTATAATACTGCCCACTATGTACAAGAATATAACTACTATAATACTGCCTCCTATGTACAAGAATATAACTACTATAATACTGCTCCTATATACAATAATATAACTACTATAATACTGCTCCTATGTACAAGAATATAACTACTATAATACTGCCCACTATGTACAAGAATATAACTACTATAATACTGCCTCCTATGTACAAGAATATAACTACTATAATACTGCTCCTATGTACAAGAATATAACTACTATAATACTGCCCCCTATGTACAAGGATATAACTACTATAATACTGCTCCTATATACAAGAATATAACTACTATAATTCTGCTCCTATGTACAAGAATATAACTACTATAATACTGCCTCCTATGTACAAGAATATAACTACTATAATACTGCTCCTATGTACAAGAATATAACTACTATAATACTGCCCCCTATGTACAAGAATATAACTACTATAATACTGCTCTTATGTACAAGAATATAACTACTATAATACTGCCTCCTATGTACAAGAATATAACTACTATAATACTGCTCCTATGTACAAGAATATAACTACTATAATACTGCCTCCTATGTACAAGAATATAACTACTATAATACTGCTCCTATGTACAAGAATATAACTACTATAATACTGCTCCTATGTACAAGAATATAACTGCTATAATACTGCTCCTATGTACAAGAATATAACTACTATAATACTGCTCCTATGTACAAGAATATAACTACCATAATACTGCTCCTGTATAAAAGAATATATCTACTATAATACTGCCTCATATGTACAAGAATATAACTACTATAATACTGCTCCTAACTACTATAATACTGCTCCTATGTACAAGAATATAACTACTATAATTCTGCCTCCTATGTACAAGAATATAACTACTATAATACTGCTCCTATGTACAAGAATATAACTACTATAATACTGCTCCTATGTACAAGAATATAACTACTATAATTCTGCTCCTATGTACAAGAATATAACTACTATAATACTGCCTCATATATACAAGAATATAACTACTATAATACTGTCTCCTATGTACAAGAATATAATTACTATAATTCTGCTCCTATGTACAAGAATATAACTACTATAATACTGCTCCTATGTACAAGAATATGACTACTATAATACTGTCTCCTATTTACAAGAATATAACTTCTATAATACTGCCTCCTATGTACAAGAATATAACTACTATAATACTGCCTCCTATGTACAAGGATATAACTACAATAATACTGCTCCTATATACAAGAATATAACTACTATAATACTGTCTCCTATGTACAAGAATATAACTACTATAATACTGCTCCTATGTACAAGAATATAACTACTATAATTCTGCTCCTATGTACAAGAATATAACTACTATAATACTGCCTCCTATGTACAAGAATATAACTACTATAATACTGCTCCTATGTACAAGAATATAACTACTATAATACTGCACCCTATGTACAAGAATATAACTACTATAATACTGCTCTTATGTACAAGAATATAACTACTATAATACTGCCTCCTATGTACAAGAATATAACTACTATAATACTGCTCCTATGTACAAGAATATAACTACTATAATACTGCTCCTATGTACAAGAATATAACTACTATGATACTGCCTCCTATGTACAAGAATATAACTACTATAATACTGCCTCCTATTTACAAGAATATAACTACTATAATACTGCTCCTATGTACAAGAATATAACTACTATAATACTGCTCCTATGTACAAGAATATAACTACTATAATACTGCCTCCTGTGTACAAAAATATAACTACTATAATACTGCCTCCTATATACAAGAATATAACTACTATAATACTGCTCCTATATACAAGAATATAACTACTATAATGCTGCTCCTATGTACAAGAATATAACCACTATAATATTGCTCCTATGTACATGAATGTAACTGTCATACAGCATTTATTCTTGTTGTATAGAAGTTTAGTAGTGTACATTATTTATTACTGTTATTGTTCTCTTAGTTGTTGGATGTTGATCTGTGACTGTAGCGGGTTTTGTGCTGGTCTTCTTCATTGTCTGGTCTCCTTCTCATCGGTGTGATATGATTGCAGGGAAACCCTGAGCTTTATAATATTATTTGCTACTTTGAAAAATTTCATTTATAATTCTGATATTTTTTCTGTTCTTTACATGATTCCATGATTTGGAGAGTAATGAAATTTTCAATTGATGTCAAAACTCAGCCATAAAAGTGCAATACTGAGAATTATTGCACCTTTCCTCACTCATTTTATTACTAAGGGGATGGAGCACAGATGTAGAAATGAGTCTCAGAGCAATAACACATAATCAGCAGCCGGCAGTGAAAATGTAGTTCATGCAAAGTTTATAAAAAACCTGCTACAGTATGTCATACGGTACCTTAAAAGTGCAATTGAAAGCACATTGTGGTATTGTATTAAATTTCATCTGTAAAAAGGTAACCTGTACTTTTTCAGAGAGCATGTAGATAGAAGGCAGTATTATAGCAGTTATATTCTTCTACATAGGGGCAGTATTATAGTAGTTATATTCTTGTACATAGGAGCAGTATTATAGCAGTTATATTCTTGTACATAGGAGCAGTATTATAGCAGTTATATTCTTGTACATAGGAGCAGTATTATAGCAGTTATATTCTTGTACATAGAAGCAGTATTATAGTAGTTATATTCCTGTACATAGGAGGCAGTATTATAGTAGTTATATTCTTGTACATAGGAGCAGTATTATAGTAATTTTATTCTTGTACATAGGAGCAGTATTATAGTGGTTATATTGTTGTACATAGGAGCAGTATTATAGCAGTTATATTATTGTACATAGGAGCAGTATTATAGTAGTTATATTCTAGTACATAGGAGCAGTATTATAGTAGTTATATTTTTGTACATAGGAGGCAGTATTATAGTAGTTATATTCTTGTACATAGGAGCAGTATTATAGTAGTTATATTCCTGTACATAGGAGCAGTATTATAGTAGTTATATTCTTGTACATAGGAGCAGTATTATAGTAGTTATATTCTTGTACATAGGAGCAGTATTATAGTAGTTATATTCTTGTACATAGGAGGTAGTATTATAGTAGTTATATTCTTGTACATAGGAGCAGTATTATAGTAGTTATATTCTTGTATATAGGAGCAGTATTATAGTAGTTATATTCTTGTCCATAGGAGAGGATAGACGTGTGCTGCTGAGCTCCCTGCAGGGAGGGGGCATGGCTTCTGACCCAGGTGGAGGGGAGGGGAGCTGGGCTGATGATCCTGGGAAAGCCCAGAGCTTGGAGTGTGGCCTGCAGCATGGAGATGGTGGAAGCGATAATCTGGAAATGGTGGCTGGTGAGTCAACTGAAACTTGTAGTGCTTCTGGATTGAGTACAACTGTGACAAATAAAAGTTTATTTAAACTGGAAAGGCACATTTCCAAGTTAAGAGATGAGATAAAGACAGAGGCTGATCCCAAGAAAAAGATGATGAAGTATGAATGCCTGGATGACTGCACACGTGAACTTGATATATTAAAAGATAAACTAGATAAAGGTAAAAACACAATACCTAAAGTGGAAAGTTGGGCAATGGAGAAAAAGAGGGAGGCCAGAGCCCAGAATGTGAAGATAAAAGAAATTATAGAAATAAAAAATAAAAATGACGGCCATGTGCATAATATGGTGAAGCAAGGAAACCCTCGGAGATGTGTGGGTGCAGCGCCTGGAGGGTCACTGCTTTCAGGGTCACTATGTATGGGGTATGAGCAGTCAGTCTCTGAAAATGCTGGGAATACTATGGAGCAAAGTGAGCCATCCAACAAGGGGTTAATTGTAGTGGACTCAGCTTGTAACTCTGGTGAAGTGAATGAGAACAGCAACCCTGTGTGTGAGCAGGAGAGTGCTTCATGTATGGACATTGTGGACGGGACCCCGCTCAGTGCTTTGGATGAGACCCCGCTCGGTGCTGTGGACGGGTCCCCGCTCGGTGCTGTGGACGGGACCCCGCTCGGTTTTGTGGACGAGACCCCGCTCGGTGCTGTGGACGGGACCCCGCTCGGTGCTGTGGACGGGAACCCGCTCGGTGTTGTGGACGAGACCCCGCTCAGTGCTGTGGATGAGACCCCGCTCGGTGTTGTGGATGAGACCCCGCTCCCTGCTGTGATTGAGACCCCGCTCACTGCTGTGATTGAGACCCCGCTTAGTGCTGTGGAGGAGACCCCGCTCAGTGTTGTGGATGAGACCCCGCTCAGTGTTGTGGATGAGACCCCGCTCAGTGCTGTGGAGGAGACCCCGCTCAGTGTTGTGGATGAGACCCCGCTCAGTGTTGTGGATGAGACCCCGCTCAGTGCTGTGGATGAAAGTCAGCTCTCAGAGGAGACAACTACACAGACTAGAGCAGACATGGAGGTCAGTATACAGGACCCTCAGCCGTCCACAGTGTCAGCTGCACAGCAGTCTGGAGCAGACACAGGTGGATCTGCAGGACAATCTGGAGTCAGTAAGCCTGTAGAGGAGAGGCCCAGCACTGATCCTCCTGCTGATCGTCCACAATTCAGGAGACTGTTCTCCAATGTCACAAGGCCGGCTAACCCTCCACCTCAGAGGAGGAACGCTGTCAGGATTAAGTATACGGGTCCGGAAGAAAACCTCCCCTCCAGACTGTACATAGGGAAAGTTCTTCTGAAGGACTTCATGAAATTTAAGGCATCTGAGGTGTATGCCCTGATCCATATCCCCTCCAGCAGGATCTATGACATCAGCTTTAAGCTTCAGTATGATCTGGACTTATTCTGGAATATATACAATGACACCAAAGAACAGTCAATCTGGGAGCATCTACAGGTGATCCAGCTGTCCAAGCCTCAGGTAGTGAAGGCCACCATCTTGTTGCAGTCTGAGGTGGTGGCGCTGGCAGATCTGGAGCATTGGCTGAGCAGACAGTGTGTGTTGAAGAGTCATCCCGGAAAAATCTATGATGAGGAAGACATCTGGAATGGCGGATACACCGTGATGATACAACTAGCGCAGAACAATGGTGTGACCAGACATCTGCCGCACTCCTTCTACCTGGGCTCAGAGAGAGGGATATGCTACTACTCCGGTCAGCCGCGGCTGTGTCACAGATGTGGGGGCAGGCACCTCGCCATCAACTGCTCCCGTATTAAGTGCTCATTTTGTGGACAGTTTGGACATTCAAAGGACAACTGTACAGGTCCGGTCATCTGTAACCTGTGTTTAGGATCTGGTCATACTTTCCGGGATTGTCCGCATGCAGATCATAATAGAGGCAGTGATGAGATCTTCTCAGAGGACATGGAGGAAGGTCAGGAGGATGTCACTGCAAGAGCAGATGCAGCCCTAGAAACTGGTAATCGTCCTGCTGAAGTAATGCAAAGTACTAGTGACCCTGCTGTAGAGAGTGTTGACCCTGCTGATGCACTACAAGTACCGGCAGAGTTGGAGACTGATAGCCCATCTACTCCATTACAAGTACCAACATCTGCTGAACCACAAGTACCAGCCATTGAAAAGGCTCAGAAATCCAGAAATCCTGCTGTGGAAACTAAAGTACCATCTGTAGCACTACAAGTACCAGCCACTGAAGAGAATTCTCATCTGCAGAGTAAAGTGACCAGTAAACCAGTTGCCAAAGCAGGGCTCAGGAAGCTGCGGAGGTCCTCTGTGGATGAAGAGGGGTTCCAGACTGTAAAAAGAAAGAACAGCACTACAGCAAAGAGAACCCCAGATCCGCCAGTGCTGGCCACAACCTCCGGGTAGTATGGAGCGCTAGGGGAAGAAGAGTCAGAAGAAAAGGCAGAAATGGAGTATGTTTCTTCACATAACCCAGATGGTGACCCTCTGGAAGATGAACCTGACCCTCCAGTGTCCACCAAAAGATGGGGCACTACAGGTCACAGCAGTGGAAGGAGGAAAAAGAGTAAGAAAACTAAGTGACCTGGATGAGGCTGAGATTCAGCTCTATAAACGTGAACAGTGTGAAGAAGAATTTGTATAATGCGTTGTGATGTTTATTATCAGAGTGATGTTAGGGCTCTTTCACACTTGCGTTGTTGTCTTCCGGCATAGAGTTCCGTCGTCGGGGCTCTATGCTGGAAGAATCCTGATCAGGATTATCCTAATGCATTCTGAATGGAGAGAAATCCGTTCAGGATGCATCAGGATGTCTTCAGTTCCGGAACGGAACGTTTTTTGGCCGGAGAAAATACCGCAGCATGCTGCGCTTTTTGCTCTGGTCAAAAATCCTGAACACTTGGTGCAAGGCCGGATCCGGAATTAATGCCCATTGAAAGGCATTAATCCGGATCCGGCCTTAATCTAAATGTCGTTTCGGCGCATTACCGTATCCGACGTTTAGCATTTTCTGAATGGTTACCATGGCTCCCAGGATGCTAAAGTCCTGTTTGCCATGGTAAAGTGTAGCGGGGAGCGGGGGAGCAGTATACTTACCGTCCGTGCGGCTCCCAGGGCGCTTCAGAGTAACGTCAGGGCGCCCCACGCGCATGGATGACGTGATCGCATGGATCACGTCATCCATGCACATGGGGCGCTCTGACGTCATTCTGGAGAGCCCCGGGAGCCACACAGACTGTAAGTATACCGCTCCCCCGCTCCCCACTACACTTTACCATGGCAAACAGGACTTTAATAGCGTCCTAGGTGCCATAGTAACACTGAACGTATTTTGAAGACGGATCCATCTTCAAATGCTTTCAGTTCACTTGCGGTGTTACGAATCCGGCGGGCACCTCCGGCAAATGGAGTACACGCCGGATCCGGACAACGCAAGTGTGAAAGAGGCCTAACTTTATATTATTCTTTTCTATGATTTTATTGTAAATGTATTGTAATATTTTGTTGCCTGATTTTAAATAAAAAGATCATTATAGCAGTTCAATTCTTGTACATAGGAGCAGTATTATGGTAGTTATATTCTTGTATATAGGAGGCAGTATTATAGTAGTTATATTCTTGTACATAGGAGCAGTATTATAGTAGTTATATTCCTGATCATAGGAGCAGTATTATAGTAGTTATATTCTTGTACATAGGAGTAGTATTATAGTAGTTATATTCTTGTACATAGGAGCAGTATTATAGTAGTTATATTCTTGTATATAGGAGCAGTATTATAGTAGTTATATTCTTATACATAGGAGCTGTATTATGGTAGTTATATTCTTGTACATAGGAGCAGTATTATAGCAGTTATATTCTTGTACATATGAGCAGTATTATAGTAGTTATATTCTTGTACATAAGAGCTGTATTATAGTAGTTATATTCTTGTACATAGGGGGAGTATTATAGTAGTTATATTCTTGTACATAGGAGCAGTATTATAGTAGTTATATTCTTGTACATAGGGGGAGTATTATAGTAGTTGTATTCTTGTACATAGGAGCAGTATTATAGTAGTTATATTCTTGTATATAGGAGCAGTATTACAGTAGTTATATTCATGTACATAGGGGCAGTATTATAGTAGTTATATTCTTGTACATAGGAGGCAGTATTATAGTAGTTATATTCTTGTACATAGGAGCAGTATTATAGTAGTTATATTCTTGTACATAGGAGGCAGTATTATAGTAGTTATATTCTTGTACATAGGAGCAGTATTATAGTAGTTATAGTCTTGTACATAGGAGACAGTATTATAGTAGTTATATTCTTGTACATAGGAGCAGTATTATAGTAGTTATAGTCTTGTACATAGGAGCAGTATTATAGTAGTTATATTCTTGTACATAGGAGGCAGTATTATAGTATTTATATTCTTGTACATAGGAGCAGTATTATAGTAGTTATAGTCTTGTACATAGGAGGCAGTATTATAGTAGTTATATTCTTGTACATAGGAGCAGTATTATAGTAGTTATATTCTTGTACATAGGAGCAGTATTATAGTAGTTATAGTCTTGTACATAGGAGACAGTATTATAGTAGTTATATTCTTGTACATAGGAGCAGTATTATAGTAGTTATAGTCTTGTACATAGGAGCAGTATTATAGTAGTTATATTCTTGTACATAGGAGGCAGTATTATAGTAGTTATATTCTTGTACATAGGAGCAGTATTATAGTAGTTATAGTCTTGTACATAGGAGGCAGTATTATAGTAGTTATATTCTTGTACATAGGAGCAGTATTATAGTAGTTATATTCTTGTACATAGGAGGCAGTATTATAGTAGTTATACTCTTGTACATAGGGGGCAGTATTATAGTAGTTATATTCTTGTACATAGGAGCAGTATTATAGTAGTTATATTCTTGTACATAGGAGCAGTATTATAGTAGTTATCTTCTTGTACATAGGAGGCAGTATTATAGTAGTTATAGTCTTGTACATAGGAGCAGTATTATAGTAGTTATATTCTTGTATATAGGAGGCAGTATTATAGTAGTTATATTCTTGTACATAGGAGGCAGTATTATAGCAGTTATATTCTTGTACATAGTATCAGTATTATAGTAGTTATATTCTTGTACATAGGAGCAGTATTATAGCAGTTATATTCCTGTACATAGGAGCAGTATTATAGTAGTTATATTCTTGTACATAGGAGCAGTATTATAGTAGTTATATTCTTAACCAAATCTCTTTTTATTGAGATAGCAAATAGTTAGAGAGTGCAACAGTACAGCATACGCCATGTGCAGATGGCATCAAATTAGTGCAATCAAATATATTCGTAGCCAAATAAATGAGGAGGGAATAAACAAAAATAGACAGACAAGACAACGGACAGGAATAAAGAAAACACAGACCAGAAGGAGGAAGGAAGGGAGAGGGATGGGGGGGAAGGGGGTAGGTACAATAATGGCAGTATCATTCAGACCCCTATAAGGTTGTTCAAGGTGCTGGATGGCGATAGGCTTTCCAGGGACTCCATATGTCTAGAAAACGAGGGCGAGTGTGAGATTCCCAGTGAGCCAATTCTTCAAAGCGACATATCTGATCCACTTTCTCTTGCCACATCAGCAGCGTAGGCGCAGAATCGTTCTTCCACAGCAAAGGGATTAACAGACGGGCAGCAGTTAGAAGTAATGTTGGTAGGTTGTTCTTAGAAGGGGTAAGGGACATATTGGGGCACCAGAGCAGGACTAATTGTGCATTTAGGCTTATATGGGAGTCACAGATGTGCCTGATTAAGCTTTCAATCTGTGTCCAAAAGGGACGGATTAGACTACAGGACCACCATATGTGAGAAAGCGACCTCTTCTCTGTTCCACACCTCTAGCACCGATCGGGTATTTCCTGATTAAGATTATGAAGGAACTCAGGCGTTTTGTACCAACGTGTTAGTAGCTTAAAGGAATTTTCCTGTATTTTGATACAACGACTGAATCCGTGAGAATTGGAAAGGATAAATGCCTTTTCAGGTTCTGAGAGGCGGAACGAGAGCTCCTTTTCCCAGGCAGTTAGAAAGGACAGTGCCGGGGGTGTGGAAGAGAGAAGCTCCTTGTAGAGAGTTGACAAGGGCTTCCTCGGGGGGATCGACATAACTAGTTTCTTTTCCAGCCAGGTGGGTTCTTCCGAGCAGAAGGGAGGGAGTTTCAAGATCGCAATATCTTTGCGAAAGGCAGCAAGAGCCAGGAATGATTGCCTTCGAACCTCCGGTAAGGCCCGGATTGTGTCCCATGCCAAGTCCCCAGCCGCAGATACAACGTCCTGTAGTTTGTGATTAGACAACTGACGCCAGACCCCGGAAGGAGCAGTGGTCTCAGGGTGAACTAAGTTTTGTAGTAGATGCAGAGGGAGGTGGGGATTGGGGAATCTTAGATCTTTAGATCTATATAGTTTAGCCCACTCAACAAGCATGCCCTTCCAAATGGGGGATACAAAGGAATGTGAGGGCGTGCAACTACGGATCCCCCACAGGACGAGAGTGTCCTTATATGTAACTAGGCCACGCTCTAGAGCTGTGCATAGGTTTGGGGAGCTTCGGGAAAGAAGAGAGAAGCATCTATTCAGGTGCGTTGCAGTGTAATACAGGTGGACATCGGGAAGGCCGAAGCCACCAAACCTCTTCTCCCTCGTCAACGTGGAGTAAGCTATCCTAGATGGTTTATTCGTCCAGAGGAAAAGGGAGAATCTCCGACGCAGCTCTCTAAAGTACGAAAGCGGGAGCCATATGGGTAATGTCTGCAGCAGGTATAGGAGTTTGGGAACATTGAAGGTCTTGAGATAATTCTTCCTGCCTATCCATGATATGAAGGGAAGTTTAACCGACAGTAGATGGGATTTAATTGAGTTAAGCATAGGGGTGTAGTTAAGGCTGTAAAGGTCGTTTAGGTTAGCAGAGATGTGAATCCCCAAAAATGTGATGTCCCATGCAGCCCAGGTGAAGGGGGTAGAGCGTTTGAGCGACGCAACAAGCGCGGGTCTACAGGTGACATTCAGTGCAAGGGATTTGCTATAATTGATTTTGAAATTGGAGACCCAACCGAATTCTTCAAAAATAGAGTGCAACCGGGGGAAAGATTTCTCCGGGTTGGTGGTCATAATAAGGAGATCGTCTGCAAACGCAGCCGTAAGGTGGGTGTGGGAAGCTCTCTGGAGACCTTCAATATCGGGATCTTGCCTGATTTTGCACAGGAGAGTTTCCATGACTATCACGAATAACGAGGGGGAGAGAGGGCAACCCTGCCGAGTGCCATTAGTAATGGCAAAGGCGGGTGAAAGAGTGCCGTTGACTTTGACCCTGGCAGAGGGGGCCGAGTATAGAGAGAGAATAGCTGAAATAAGTTTATCAGGAAAGCCAAATTTCGACAAAGCCAGTGACATATACTGCCAGCTCACTCTGTCAAAAGCCTTCTCTGCATCAGTGCTCAGCAGAGCTAGAGGAGTTGAAGGAATCCGTGCCCAGTTCATAAGATGAAGGAGGCGAACGGTATTCTCATTGCCCTGTCTGCCAGAGACAAAGCCAACTTGTTCCTTGTGAATAACATCCGGGAGAACTTTTTGAATCCGTTGAGCCAGGATCTTAGCCCACCATTTAATGTCCGTATTTAGTAGGGAGATAGGGCGGTAGCTACCACATTGCAACGGGTCTTTATTCTCCTTATGAATAATGGTGATATGGGCTGTGAGTGATTGGGGAGGAAGGTGCCCACCCTCCAGGAGGTAATTACATAAAGAGCTGAAGTGAGGGACTAGAACAGATTTAAAAGTTTTATAATAGGAGATGGTGAAACCATCAGGGCCAGGACTACGTCCGGAGGGGATAGTGGCTAGAACTTTAAGGACTTCTGGGCCGGAGATGGGAGCTACTAGTTGGGAGGACTGGTCTGGGGATATGGAGGGAAGCTGAAGGGAGGAGAGGAATTTATTCGAAGCCTCCGCGATGGAACAGGGAGATGATCCAGGAGGGGCCGGGAGGTTGTAGAGGTCTTCGTAAAAAGCACAAAATGCTTTGGCTATGTCAGGGGTGGATTTAAGATGATTGCCCGCAGCATCTTTAATTGCCGGGATGAAGGAGTCAGAAAATTGTT
This sequence comes from Bufo bufo, assembly GCF_905171765.1. NCBI lineage: Eukaryota > Metazoa > Chordata > Amphibia > Anura > Bufonidae > Bufo > Bufo bufo. Next base: position 692,101,465 of record NC_053391.1, read on the forward strand.
GTTTAGTTAGCGCCGCCATAAGCTTGTTCCCTCTGTCGCCGTGTGCATATGACTTAAAGCGCGCACGTAGGAGCAACTTAGCCGAGGTAATGTTTAACATATCTTTTAGTTGAGATCGCGCGACCGAAAGCTCCTCCGCGAGGCTTATCGCTTGGGATTGCTTATGGCTGAGCTCGAGAGTGGCGATACGGGATGGGAGGGTAGACATGGCCTGGGCTCTTTGTTTTTTAATATGGGAGCCGAGAGCGATAAGCTCTCCACGGATCACCGCTTTGTGGGTTTCCCAGATTACAGCAGGTGAGGGAGGGGAGGGACCTGCGGTGTTAGTACTGAAAAACTCCTGGAGGGAGGTAGCTATTTTTCCAGATGACACCTGGTCCTGGATGATGGTTTCATTGAGACGCCAGTTCCATTCCCGTGTAGGGAGGGTGGACAGCGATACCGTCAGAAAGACGGGGGCATGGTCCGACAACGTGATGCTGCCTATTCGGGTGTTTACAATTTGTTTGACATGTTCAGAGGAGAGAAAGACATAGTCTAATCTATGGTGTGAGGACTTGGCATGGGAGTAGAATGAATAATCACGACCTGTAGGGTTCAGAGTACGCCAGGTGTCAATAACACCTAATTTACGCAGAGCCACCCTCAGGCGTCTAAGACGGACATGAGTGATTGCCGATCTCCCCGAGGAGGAGTCCAGGAGTGGGTCTAGAGTCACATTAAAATCTCCCCCCAGAATTACCATACCATGTTTGAATGCAGCAAGCGCAGAGAGGGTCTGAACCAGCCATGCAATTTGTCCCCTATTAGGCGCGTAAATATTGGCCAGTGTAACCGGTGTGCCTGCTATAGAGCCCTTCACAAATAAGTACTGGCCATCAGGATCCGAGGAGGAGGCTGTAACCGCAAAGGGCACCTGCTTGTGAATGGCAATACTGACACCCCGGCTAGCAGAGGTCTGCGCACTGTGGAACCACTGAGTGAACTTTTTGGAAGGAAGATTGGGAATCTTACCTGCCCGAAAATGCGTCTCTTGAAAAAAGGCAATCGAGACTTTGTCTTTTTGTAGTAAGGAAATCACCTGGGATCTTTTGCACGGCTCGTTCAGGCCCCGGACATTAAGGGTTGAAGCTACAAGAGAAGCCATTTTAAGTCAGTGGGAAAGCACATAGCAATCAAGGTCTGAGCGAACCATGCAAGAACATTAGGGTGGGAAAGAAGGACACAAGAGGGGAAACACATGAGGGCAAAATAAGGTAGACAAGACGGCAAACAATTATTCAAAATCACGTAGTGCAATTCTAAGAGCTCCACGGAGCGCCTGTGAACCAGAGGATCCTTTCTCATCACGGACTGGTGCCGGGATCCATCAGGCGGGGGGTCTCGTAGAGCCGGAATAAGCCAAGAAAAGGCCATTAGGTAACAAGGAAGTCAATGAGGGAAACATTGGCAAACAAATCCCCTATGCAGAAGGGGTGGGAGGGGAGAGGTGAATAAAACTCAGGAAGGTAAGGTCCACAGGGAGGTGAACAAAGGCCTAATCACAACCAGAAAGGCCTTATCAAAAAACTGGGCGGCCCTGATGCATGTCCTGAACAGCAAAACAGAAGAAATCTTCAGGAGAGCACCGGAACTATGGCCGGCAAAAGATGGCAACCTTCATAGCAGGAAGGCTTCAGCGATGAGGAGAGCGTTCCGCAGCAGTGGAAGCCTGAGAACCCAGGCTGGATCTGGCTTTCTTCCCGGCCGGTACAAGGGACCAGGTTTCTGCAGTCGGAGGCGAGGGTATAGGGTCTCCCTGGTCCGCTGGCATCCAGGACGGGATTTCAATCGGGTCTATACTCAGTGAGACCCAGGCTCCAGACAAGTCCTGGGGTGTGCGTATGGTAATCTGCCTTCCGTTTTTGATGACGGCCAAGCCAAAGGGGAACAACCAGCGAAACTGGGTCCCAGAGGATCTAAGAGCTTATAGAAGTGGACGCAGAATACGTCTTTTTGTCAGCGTGGAAGGTGCCAGGTCTTGAAAGAACTGCAGCTGCGAGCCTTCATATTCTAGACGGTCCGTCTCTCTACTGGCCTTCAAAAGAGCCGCAGTGTCCACAAAGCTGAGGATACCGCAGATAACATCTCTCGGAGGATCTGAAGCCTTTGGCTTGGGACGAAGAGCGCGGTGTATGCGTTCAATAACAATATTTGCTGCTCTTTCTGGATTTAAAAGATTCGCGAATATTTCTTTCGCGATTTTTTCGAGCGCTTCCGGCGCGAATATTTCAGGTATACCGCGGATGCGAATATTACGTCTGCGGCTGCGATTTTCCTGGTCTTCGATTCGCAGGAGGGCATCGTTAATGAGATATTTATGTGCACCCAGGGTAGAGCATGTTTCCTCACTAAAGCGAATAATCGCATCTTGCGAATTTTCCAGCGCCGCGACTCTCTGGCCGATGGAACAGAGATCGGTCTTTATTTCCGCCAAGTCCTGCTTCAGGGGAGCCAGAGCAGAATCCATAACTTCGCGCAGGATCGCTTTTGAAAGATTTGATCCCCGCCGTCTGTTTTTATATTCGGAAGCATCTGAAATACTTCCCGCTTCTGAGCAGTCTTCCCCATCGGAATGGAGTGAGGGAGCCGGCGCCATCTTAGGCGTCCCTGCAGCGGTGCCCTTGGCAGCTTTCCTCAGAAATTGCTCCATGTCAGGCTGTTTGGAGCGGTTCACAGGTGGGTCGATAGGTTCCCTGGGGCGATCTCTCCCCGTTTTGCCCATTTTTAGCTTCTGAAAAGTGCTATTTAAGGGGGTTTGTGCCGATTAGGAAGAGGAGCTCAGTCACCAGCAGCCATGCAGCTCAGCGGCCAAACTCCGCCCCCCATAGTAGTTATATTCTTGTACATAGGAGCAGTATTATAGTAGTTATATTCTTGTACATAGGGGCAGTATTATAGTAGTTATATTCTTGTACATAGGAGCAGTATTATAGCAGTTATATTCTTGTACATAGGAGGCAGTATTATAGTAGTTATATTCTTGTACATAGGAGCAGTATTATAGTGGTTATATTCTTGTACATAGGAGCAGTATTATAGTAGTTATATTCTTGTACATAGGAGCAGTATTATAGTAGTTATATTCTTGTACATAGGAGCAGTATTATAGTAGTTATATTCTTGTACATAGGAGCAGTATTATAGTAGTTATATACTTGTACATAGGAGGCAGTACTATAGTAGTTATATTCTTGTACATAGGAGGCAGTATTATAGCAGTTATATTCTTGTACATAGGAGGCAGTATTATAGTAGTTATATTCTTGTACATAGGAGCAGTATTATAGTAGTTATATTCTTGTACATAGGAGGCAGTACTATAGTAGTTATATTCTTGTACATAGGAGGCAGTATTATAGCAGTTATATTCTTGTACATAGGAGCAGTATTATAGTAGTTATATTCTTGCACATAGGAGCAGTATTATAATAGTTATATTCTTGTACATAGGTGGCAGTATTATAGTAGTTATATTCTTGTACATAGGAGGCAGTATTATAGTAGTTATATTCTTGTACATAGGAGGCAGTATTATAGTAGTTATATTCTTGTACATAGGTGGCAGTATTATAGTAGTTATATTCTTGTAAATAGGAGCAGTATTATAGTAGTTATATTCTTGTGCATAAGAGAAGTTTTATTGTAGCTTCATTCTTTCACATAGTGATCAATATTTTCGTAGGTATATTCTTTTACATGGGGTCCAGAATAATTCTACCTATATTTTTGTCTTTTCAGTTCTGTATTTTATTAACTTTTTTTTCCTATAATAACAGCCAATGGATGGATTGGGCAGAGCAGAGTTTAGTAGAACATTTTTGTTTGCTGTCCTTTGTAACCTTCTGCATTAGACATGGTATTTTTTTTGTATATTTAGCTGTTCTGAAATACTGTTGAATCTTGCTTTCCATGCACAATAACCATGCTGCTATACTGTGTTCTGCTGAGTGTTTTATCATCTCCAGTGTTTCTCATTTGGCTTTTATTCTCCACAGGTACATCGGCTTGCAGATTCTCTTCGAAATAGGAGCTTTGATCTTCTTTATAGCTCTTTACTGTGTGATACGTCACAAAGACAAGAACAAGGTAGAGGATGAAAAAAAAACAGAGACACACAAGTTAAATGAAAAGCAGGAAAATCTTATAGTTGTCCAAAGTCGGGAGCATGAGATGGCTGCGTAGATCACCGTTGTATACGGGGATGTTTTCTTCATCTGATAGAGTACGTCAGATAGAGTATTAGCCGTGTCTGCACTGTGCCCTCTAAACAGGAGACCTTCACTATACTTTTAGGAGAAGTTCTTAAGGAATATCTCATCTTCACACACAACATTAACCAGCAATCCCTCGTTCTACCTGCAAACAAAGACTGAGCCATTTTAATTTACAAACCTATAAAGCTATCAAAAACATTGTACGGAAAAGGACTTGTCCATGGAGCAAAGTTTATGATGAAGCTGATAGAAAAAACATTGGAAAATGACGCAGCTCTGATATACTGCCACCACCCTCTGCCTAAGGTTGTCATAAGTTTCCTTCCCTTTTTCTATTTCCAATCATTGCCCAATAACATATGTTACTTCTCCGACAGAACTGGAAAATATGTTTGGTGATTCACCCACATGCGTCAAGCTTGGTCGTGGATTAGGAGTAGACAGGAATTACTTACCAAAAACATAAACTTGAGTTCAAGCTGTTTTTTTCAAACAAGTTGTGAAACCAAAGGCCTATAAGCAATAAAAAAGATTGTAAATACAAGGACAGTAATATTTTTATACATCTTTTATATAAAATGAACTACTTGGCTTCAAGTTAAAGTAACTTGTTCTACAATTTATAAAAAAGAAACATTCAGCTGCCATCCTAACTCAACTTGACCTTGATTTGATCTATATTCCACTGGAAAAAAAAAACTTTACCTTCAGCTGCTGTCCTAAGTCCAGTGGACCTCCACTATATATACAGTGTATGTGTGTATATATATATATATATATATATATATATATATACAGTACAGACCAAAAGTTTGGACACACCTTCTCATTCAAAGAGTTTTCTTTATTTTCATGACTATGAAGGCATCAAAACGATGAATTAACACATGTGGAATTATATACATTACAAACAAGTGTGAAACAACTGAAAATATGCCATATTCTAGGTTCTTCAAAGTAGCCACCTTTTGCTTTGATTACTGCTTTGCACACTCTTGGCATTCTCTTGATGAGCTTCAAGAGGTAGTCCCCTGAAATGGTCTTCCAACAGTCTTGAAAGAGTTCCCAGAGATGCTTAGCACTTGTTGGCCCTTTTGCCTTCACTCTGCGGTCCAGCTCACCCCAAACCATCTCGATTGGGTTCAGGTCCGGTGACTGTGGAGGCCAGGTCATCTGGCGCAGCAACCCATCACTCTCTTTCATGGTCAAATAGCCCTTACTTTCAAAGTTTTCCCAATTTTTCGGCTGACTGACTGACCTTCATTTCTTAAAGTAATGATGGCCACTCGTTTTTCTTTACTTAGCTGCTTTTTTCTTGCCATAATACAAATTCTAACAGTCTATTCAGTAGGACTATCAGCTGTGTATCCACCTGACTTCTCCTCAACGCAACTGATGGTCCCAACCCCATTTATAAGGCAAGAAATCCCACTTATTAAACCTGACAGGGCACACCTGTGAAGTGAAAGCCATTTCAGGGGACTACCTCTTGAAGCTCATCAAGAGAATGCCAAGAGTGTGCAAAGCAGTAATCAAAGCAAAAGGTGGCTACTTTGAAGAACCTAGAATATGACATATTTTCAGTTGTTTCACAGTTGTTTGTAATGTATATAATTCCACATGTGTTAATTCATAGTTTTGATGCCTTCAGTGTGAATCTACAATTTTCATAGTCATGAAAATAACGAAAACTCTTTGAATGAGAAGGTGTGTCCAAACTTTTGGTCTGTACTGTGTATGTATATATGTATATATATATATATATATATATATCCATTAAGGCCAATTAACTTTTAGTTGCTATTTTAGCTCTATGTATCTTCACCTTCAACTGCTATCCTGGCTCCAGTTGGCCTTTATTTACTCTACATTCCATAAAAGAAACTTCACATTCAGCTGCTGTCTTACATGCAGTTGGCCTTTACTTACTCTATGTTCCATTAAGGAAACTTCTCCTTCAGTTGCTCTCTTAGCTCCAGTTGGCCTCTAAGTGCTCAATATACCATTAAGGAAATTTCACTTTTAACTAATATTCAAGCTCCTTTTGGCCTTTGTTTACTCTGCATTCCATAAAAGAAACTTCATGTTCAGCTGCTGTCCTACCTCCAGTTGGCCTTAACTTGCTGTATGCTCCATTAAGGATACTTTACATTCAGCTGCTATTCTAGATACCCTCTACTTGCTGTACTTTCTATAAAGAAACTTTACTTTCTGCTGCTGTCCTACCTCTACTTGTTTTATATACAATTAAGGAACTTTATCTTCAGCTGCTATCTTTGTGGCAGTTGACCTTTATTTGTACTACATTCCATAATATAAACTTTACCTTGAGGTGCTATTCTAGCTTCAGTTGGCCTTTACTTGCTCTTCATTTCATAAATGAAGCTTTACTTTCAGCTGCTAGCCTAACTTCAATTGGCCTCTGCTTGCTCTATATACCATAAAGGAAACTTTATCTTCTGCTGCCACTCTAGCTCCAGTTGGCCTTTACTTGCTTTACATTCCATAAAGGAAAATTTACTTTCAGCTGCTATCCTACTGTCAATCAATGTGTCTTTACTTTTGCTCCACATTCCATAAAATAAACTTCAGCTTGAGTTGTTATTGTGGATCAGTTTTTTCTCCTAATTGTTCTCTGTAACTTTCGATAATTTCACCTTCCGCTGCTGTCCTAGCTCCAGTTGTCCTTACCTCTCTTGACCAGTGATGGTTTGAACCTACCCTCAGCTTTACTTTTCTATTTATACTGGAATATTATCAAACAAGCGATGTAGTTGATGAAGGGAGAACATCATGGTCCACCATTCCTACAAGGATGATCGGAAGCATAACTTAAAGCTCCTGGGTCCCAATGAAAAATATGAAACAGGGACCCCAACTACAATGTGCCATTTTGTGCTTTCTTTTCTTCACAGAGAGTCTTATGGGTTTCCACCAAGGACCAGGTGTGACTGCACCCTGAGGATATTAAGGACCAAACAGGCATCATGTATTCCTGTCATGGGATAAGATGTGTCATAAAGTGAACTATTACAAATAGAAGGGTTCCATTTTTATTTTTGGGGCTCCATGTTGGTCTATACCTCTGTCAAAGTATCACAATTTTTCTTAAAATGTGTCTTTTTATAGAAACACTGTCACTTTTTTAGAGATCTCATCTCTTTTGTATTTGTTATTCTGTAATATTAAGTAGCACGTTCAATGATTTACCTTTGCAAGGTCTTATAGGCTTCCTGGCCTCACTATGTTGTTCTTGATCAATAATTGTAAAGTTCTATGCAATATATACAGCACTTTATGGACTCATGGTAGTAATTTTCAGGCAAAAAAATACAGGTCATGGAAAACTGAATTAATATCTTATGTTATGTACAGACACTGTAGGTGGTTGTCCACCAGTACAGACCCATAGGTCAGATGATAAGGTGTCTCCTGACACTTAGATCCTTGCTATGATGGTGCACTACCATCTCAATCAGGGTCTGGTCTATCATATCCATGATCCTAAAGGGATATTTGAAACTTTCTTGTATGTTATCAGGCAATGTAAATGCTCATAATCAATAAAACCATCTCGATTTTATCACCAGTTCCATCTCCTTATCTACCATGCATGGTCCACCTGTGAGACTAGACTGAAGTATTGCCTTGTGTGGCCAATTTTTGAGATGTTTGGGTACACAGTATCTGGTGACCTTGGATGCCAACTGGTTACATTCAGTGTTGTGTGATAAACTCATTCACAGGAATACACAGGTCATGTTGTGTCACAGATTCGCATCTTGTCAGATTCACACGTGATGGTACTCATAATCCATGCCAGTAAGCTGAATGGAGAGTCAAGCCTGCAGAATAGTGAGTGCAGCTCTGGAGTATAATACAGGATGTAACTCAGGATCAGTACAGAATAAGTAATGTATGTACACAGTGACTGCACCAGCAGAATAGTGAGTGCAGCTCTGGAGTATAATACAGGATGTGACTCAGAATCAGTACAGGATAAGTAATGTAATGTATGTACACAGTGACTCCACCAGCAGAATAGCTAGTGCAGCTCTGGAGTATAATACAGGATGTAACTCAGGATCGGTACATGATAAGTAATGTATGTCCACAGTGACTCCACCAGCAGAATAGTGAGTGCAGCTCTGGAGTATAATACAGGATGTAACTCAGGATCAGTACAGGATAAGTAATGTAATGTATGCACACAGTGACTCCACCAGCAGAATAGCGAGTGCAGCTCTGGAGTATAATACCAGATGTAACTCAGGATCAGTACAGGATAAGTAATGTATGTCCACAGTGACTCCACCAGCAGAATAGTGAGTACAGCTCTGGAGTATAATACAGGATGTAACTCAGGATCAGTACAGGATAAGTAATGTAATGTACACAGTGACTGCACCAGCAGAATAGTGAGTACAGCTCTGGAGTATAATACAGGATGTAACTCAGGATCAGTACAGGATAAGAAATGTATGTCCACAGTGACTCCACCAGCAGAATAGTGAGTGCAGCTCTGGAGTATAATACAGGATGTAACTCAGGATCAGTACAGGATAAGTAATGTATGTCCACAGTGACTCCACCAGCAGAATAGTGAGTGCAGCTCTGGAGTATAATACAGGATGTAACTCAGGATCAGTACAGGATAAGTAATGTAATGTATGCACACAGTGACTCCACCAGCAGAATAGCGAGTGCAGCTCTGGAGTATAATACCAGATGTAACTCAGGATCAGTACAGGATAAGTAATGTATGTCCACAGTGACTCCACCAGCAGAATAGTGAGTACAGCTCTGGAGTATAATACAGGATGTAACTCAGGATCAGTACAGGATAAGTAATGTAATGTACACAGTGACTGCACCAGCAGAATAGTGAGTACAGCTCTGGAGTATAATACAGGATGTAACTCAGGATCAGTACAGGATAAGTAATGTATGTCCACAGTGACTCCACCAGCAGAATAGTGAGTGCAGCTCTGGAGTATAATACAGGATGTAACTCAGGATCGGTACAGGATAAGTAATGTAATGTATGCACACAGTGACTCCACCAGCAGAATAGCGAGTGCAGCTCTGGAGTATAATACCAGATGTAACTCAGGATCAGTACAGGATAAGTAATGTATGTCCACAGTGACTGCACCAGCAGAATAGTGAGTGCAGCTCTGGAGTATAATACAGGATGTAACTCAGGATCAGTACAGGATAAGTAATGTAATGTATGTACACAGTGACTGCACCAGCAGAATAGTGAGTGCAGCTCTGGAGTATAATACAGGATGTAACTCGGGATCAGTACAGGATAAGTAATGTAATGTATGTTGCAAGGGATCGTTTACTTTTAGGGGGTTGCCATCACAGATTACTTCACCAGACAAGGGTAGAATAAAACACAGGTATGGGTCTCGGACACTAGGCTGCCGTCTCCCCACTCAGCTCTCGTCAGGTATAACTGTCATCTGGTCGCTACTATTGACCGCCTGAATTTCGCAATACTATGACCTGGTAGCTTCCCTCTCGGAGTTGCTAATGGCCACAGCACATATATCGCTTATGTTACTTATGTCATTATTAACGCTGACCTCTAGGGGTACACATGAGCTAATCTCCACCTTGGACATTTCCTCAGTAACCATAGAACCCCGTGGAGACTGCATACCCACTTCTGGTACGTGTGGTACACACTCTAGCCCTGCCACATTGTCTACAATTTGGTCTCCTAGCGGTGTTTCTTCAACATTTATCAACACTTTTATATCAGACACATGTTTACCAACAGGGGGAGCTTCTTCCCCAATCACAGCCTGCAAAGGAAAAGGCATGTCATTATTATCACATATTATCACATGACATCACATTTCCATTATGCATTTCGGCAAACATGGTACCATCACTTTGCACCTTGTCTGCACCCTTGTTCTCAATGTGCAGCTCCTTCACATTATCATTTAAAGGGACAGGTACAGGTTCTGCAGGAGTTTTGTTACTCTCTTCAGAAGTGTCTCCATTACTTAAAACCTCCAAGCATAAGGGGAAATTACGGCCCACCATTCCCTCATGTATGAGCGTATTTGTAACATCAGGTTCACAAGTCCCAGTTCTCACCGGAGACTCTCCCTCAGTGAGAACCACCTGACAGTCCGTATTATTCACATAATTGTCCCGAACATGTAACACTCTATCAGTCTCTGGGGCGGCCATCATGCTACCTCTTACCCGGGCTAGCATGGGATCTCTGACTTTCACCACCCCAAATCTAGCTTTGATCACAGGCTCTTTGGGGGACCCAGAAACCTTCTCCCCTGCAGGTTCCTGCGAGGGAGTATCCGCAACAGGCTTACCCGCCTGTTCAGACACTGCGATTTTCCCAATGTCATACACTTCCGAGACGGTTTTTCGCCTCAGTGATTTTTTCGTCACTGACCCAGCCGGTTTCCACTGCGGCCGGCTCACGGTCACTGGATCTGGCACACAACTATTAACAGGAACAGTCTTACCGCCTGACGTCATGGATTCGGGAGACGACGATATTCCCAGGACATCTCTACCAAGATCACCAGCCTTCTCTTGGTTCCTGGTATTCCGAACACCCGCAGACTCCTTACTGCAAACGTTGCCACCGGAAACAGCATGGCCTGGAGTCCCGACTTTTCCTGGACGGTCACTCCAGCCGCACTCTTTAGGACTTTGCGCACACGTGCAGGAAACATAGGATCTCCTGAGAGCCGCACCGCTCTCCACCTCCTTTTCTTCCCGATGGTTGCCCTTGGCAACAGCACACATCTTTTCCTCTGGAAATCCAGCCGCACAACTCGAAGCCTTTTTTCCGCTCCATAGCTGCCAGAAGAACGGAAAGTCTTTGCCAAGCACAAACTCCACTTCCAGGGTCTCACATTTTAAGAGCTCCCATTGCACAGGGCCATAGTCCGTGATAAAGGTCAGAGACACGGTGACATCTGTCTCTGGCCCCTTCTTTAGAAAGTCCAGTACTTCAGGCTTAACCCGGGACACGCGTTGGCGGGAATATAAAGTGACCCACAGCGGTATTCCCCCAATACCCACTCACAGGATCTATCTGTATCAGATCTTCTGACCTCACAATCACCCATTGTGTAGTCCTGCTGCAGGTCGGTCTGCACTGACCTCATAGTGACCTCTTCTCTGGGCTTCTGGCCCTTTAAATCTCTGCACCACAGCAAAAATAGTCCACCAGGGCCGTCTTTGCCGCAGGGCAAAGGGGCAGCTACCCCGGGCCCAGTCGCTCCTGGGGGCCCCGGGCAGCTCGGTTTCCCGACTACCACATTCACTTCTGAGCGAGCGGCGTGTGGCTCGCTGCTCGCATTAGTGAAGGACTGTATCAGAGGCAAAGCACTTACCCTCACAGCCATAAGAGGTGCATTGGCACTGACTGAAAAAATATGAGACTTCTACTGTTATAGCTGGCTAAGTGTACATCTATACACATGACAGCTGCCCCAACACACCCAGCACTGCTATATCTCTATATGACAGCTGTCCCAGCACACTCAGCTCTACTATATCTCTATATAGGATAGCTGCCCCAGCACACCCAGCTCTGCTACATCTATACACATGACAGCTGCCCTAACACACTCAGCTCTGCTATATCTCTATATATGACAGCTGCCCCAGCAAACCCAGCTCTGCTACATCTATACACATGACAGCTGCCCAAACACACCCAGCTCTGCTACATCTATACACATGACAGCTGCCCTAACACACTCAGCACTGCTATATCTCTATATATGACAGCTGCCCCAGCAAACCCAGCTCTGGTACATCTATACACATGACAGCTCCCCAAACACACCCAGCTCTGCTACATCTATACACATGACAGCTGCCGAAACACACCCAGCTCTGCTACATCTATACACATGACAGCTGCCCCAGCACACTCAGCTCTGCTATATCTCTATATATCTATCTACTGTATAGCAATACTTAGAGATATATAGATGTAGCAGAGCTGGGTGTGCTGGGGCAGCTGTCATATATAGAGATATAGTAGAGCTGAGTGTGCTGGTGCAGCTGTCATGTGTATTAGATGTAGCAGAGCTGGGTGTGTTTGGGCAGCTGTCATGTGTTTAGATGTAGCAGAGCTGGTGTGTTAGGGCAGCTGTCATGTGTATAGCCGTACACTTAGCCAGCTATAACAGTAGAAGTCTCATATACAGCCTCTGATAAAGAAGGTCGTGGGTTTGAATCCCAGCAGAAACTTTTCTGAAATACAGGCTAAATTAGAATACACAAGCACTGATTCCATATATGGACATACAGGGCGGGACACAGGAAGAGGCTGCATCGCATCACTGACATGGAGGTAAGCATAAGTGTTTTTTTTTTTTTTATTAATACCTGCCATGGGGGGGGCGGGAGGCACTTGATACTGGCACATGGGGGGAGGGGGGTTGGCACTATGATACACATGGCACTGGCACATGGGGAGGCACCTGATACTGTCACATGTGGGGGGGAGGAGGTTGGCACCTGATACTGGCACATGGGGGGTGGGGGGGCAATGGCACTATGATACTGGCACTTGGGGGGAAGGAGAGAGGCACTTGATACTGGCACATGGGGGGGAGAGAGGCACTTGATACTGGCACTTTTGGGGGGGGGGGAGATGGCACTATGATACTGGGACATGGGGGGGAGGAGAGGCACTTTATACTGGCACTTTCCTCAGCCATTCAGTGCAGCAACATCCAGGCTGTGACACTTCAATACCATTTGGGGGATTGTGGCCCAGTAGTTCTCTCGACTCTGCCCTCGTGATCCTTGTTTCACAGGCGTCACCGTGTCCCCCAAACTTCAGGCTATCGCCTAGCCTTGTGGCCCCTCAGCCCACCCAGCTGAGACCACTCACACAGAGCCTCTCCAGGACTCTGCTTCACAAGACACTCCAGAGTGAGACACACCCAAGATCCAGTAGCAGGATTAAATATGATCCCTGGACATGAGCATGCCCTAAGTCCCGGACTGGAGCATGGGGAACAGGCACCCACCCAACACATTGCCTGTTCCCAGTAAAAGCACGCCCTGAAATAGCTGAACCAGCTAGACTATCTATATGGTGTCCCCCAACTACTTTAGTGGACACCTGAACTAGGGCTTTTACTCCATTAAGGCCGGGCCCCTTGGTGACACGCTCCCGGTGCACACAACACCACTTTTATCCTGCTTCCCCATGACTTTACTGCACACCTCATTGTTCACATTGCCACAATGTACACAGTGACTGCACCAGCAGAATAGTGAGTGCAGCTCTGGAGTATAATACAGGATGTAACTCAGGATCAGTGCAGGATAAGTCATGTATGTACACAGTGACTCCACCATCAGAATAGTGAGTGCAGCTCTGGAGTATAATACAGGATGTAACCCAGGATCAGTACAGGATAAGTAATGTAATGTATATACACAGTGACTCCACCAGCAGAATAGTGAGTGCAGCTCTGGAGTATAATACAGGATGTAACTCAGGATCAGTACAGGATAAGTAATGTAATGTATGTACACAGTGACTCCACCAGCAGAATAGTGAGTGTAGCTCTGGAGTATAATACAGAATGTAACTAAATGATTTTCCTATTTCATGACGTAAAGTCATAGTTTTATTAAAGACACGGAGGCTTCGTATTGCTATCTCCTTTACTTCCACCAATAGCAGCAAAGGAGAAATTAACATAAACATAACAATAAAGGACCCTCCCCTGACAGAGCCTATAATAAGCAGTGTCCTCTTGCATATCTTCCTCTTTCTTTGAATCCACTACACCAACCGCGAAACCATAACCGAAATCGTAACCGAAACTGGAACTGGTTCCAAAACCGACAACCATCCTGGTCCGTCCAACTGTAGAACTCAGGCCAACATGGCTAACATCTCAGGAAACCTGGAACAACACGGAATTCCATATGCCGAGGAGTTTTCAACCTGAAACAGAATAAATAATATAGCCAGTGTAAAAATTGGGTAAAACTGAGCAATCTCGACCCTGTAACGGTCGTACATCAAAAGGTCGCTGATAAACAGAACCATAAATAAACCTTAATGGCAATAAATGTCATAAATAACAATAAAAGACAATATAACAGTCAATAATATCACCATAACGTCACAAACAGGGCAGGCAGGAGAAACCCAGGGCGGGCAATACTTGCCTCCGTGTCTTTAATAAAACTATGACTTTACGTCATGAAATAGGAAAATCATTTAGTTTTACAGCAAGACACGGAGGCTTCGTATTGCAAGTTCAAAGCTGCTCAATAATAGAAGAAAACACATGAGGGGGCGGACGGAAATAAAATTCTGTGAACGTCGTGGCCCTAGACCAGTCAGCCAGACGCAGAATGTCCTCCAAACGAGCCCCCGAAACCGCCAGGGCAGTGGCAGCCGCGCCCCTGGCTGAATGAGCGGTAAAGACCGCCGTATCAATCCCAGAAAGGGACATGACCCACTTCATCCAACGCGCCAAAGTGGGACTGGTCACCGGGCCAAAGGGATGGCGAATAGAGAGGAAAAGTTGTGGGTTATCCGCAGAGCGGTGAGTCCGAGTGCGCAACTCATATTCCCGTAAGCAGGATACAGGACAGAGCGCCGGAGAAGACGGAAAACAGGGATAGGACACAGACCGAATATTGGTCTTGGTGCGCCGCGTGATGTTAAAAGTAACACCCTCGGGAGTAAAGGATCTCGCATCATGATCCAGAGCCCTAACATCAGAGACCCTCTTACAAGAAATTAGGCAAAATAGGGTAAGCAATTTGGCCGACAGTTGACGGAGGGAAAGAGCCGCGTTGTCAGGCCAAGCAGAGAGGAAAGAAAGGACCAGGGAAACATCCCACGTAGTGGTGAAACGTGGTCGAGGAGGCCGAGCCAAGCGAGAGCCACGTAATAGGCGTGACACCGAAGGGTGTTGACCAGCAGGAACCCCATCAAAACCCTGATGAGTAGAAGAAATCGCTGAACGGAACAAATTGATGGTCCGATAAGCTTTTCCTGCTTCAAAGAGAGATGTAAGGAATTGCAACAAATGGGTCACAGGTGCCGAAATGGGATCCAGGTCCCGTTCCATGCACCAGCTAACCCAAGATCCCCAAGCTGCCCGGTAAGATTTTCGTGTGCCGGAAGCCCAAGCGTTGTCCAGGAGGCGTCTAGTTGCCTCCGAAATTCCCTCGACCTCTCCTGGAGTCCTGAGATTCGGCACGCTAGAAATTGAAGGGAGCCTTCGACCAGCAGGGGATGTGGGGCACCTAGAGGGTCCTGGAGGAGATCCGTCCGAGTCGGAAGGAGGAGAGGTACATCCACTAGGAGTTCCAGGAGGATCGGGTACCAGGCTTGAGACCCCCAGAAGGGAATCACCACCACCAATTCCGCCACCTGACGACGAGTCTGTAGCAGCATCCTCGGAATCATGGCAAACGGTGGAAACGCGTAATGTAGAGCTGAAGACCAGTCCTGGAGAAACGCATCCACCGCCTCTGCTTCCGGATCCGGACGCCAGCGGAAGAACCTGGGCAGGTGAGTATTGAGCCGGGACGCAAAGAGGTCTATGGAGCAAGGACCCCAGATGTCCGAGATTGTGGTGAACATCTCCGGATTCAGCCTCCAGTCGCTGCCGTCCGTGAAGCATAGGGAACTCCGATCCGCTCGGTAGTTGTGAAGACCCGGAAGGTACTCCGCTTGAATCATGATGTCCCTGGACAGACAGTAGGACCAGAACTCCTTCGCCAGCCGGGCTAAGGTGGCCGATTGGGTGCCGCCTAGGTGATTGACATACCGGACCGCCGACACATTGTCCACCATGAATAGACGGATGCATGCGTGAGCTATGCCCTTGGTGAAACTCCTGATGGCAAACGAGCCAGCTAGAAGTTCCAGAGCGTTGATGTGAAGATGGGTCTCGGTCTCCGACCATCGGCCCCCAGTGGAAATACCCTCGCAGTGGGCACCCCAGCCTTGGAGACTCGCGTCGGACTCCACCGTGAATTCTGGTTGGAATCCGAAGATTGCTCTGCCGTTCCAGGCTTCCAAGTTGCTTATCCACCAACGAAGTTCCTCCCGAGCTTCCTGATCCAGAACCACCGCGTCTGCAAACGAGGCCCCGGCACGGAGGTGGGCGATCTTCAGGCGCTGTAGAGCCCGATAATGGAGCGGAGCGGGGAAGACTGCCTGGATAGAGGAGGCTAATAGCCCAATGATGCGAGCCAGGTGGCGTAGAGATAGGGAGGAAGTTGAGAGAGCATGTCTCAACTCCTTGCGTATCGTCCGCAACTTCTCTGAAGGAAGACTGAGAGATTCCGCAACAGAGTCCACCGAGAAGCCCAGGAACTCCATCCGTCGAGTCGGTGTGAGGCAGGATTTCTCGGGATTGAGTAGAAAACCCAGACCCGTCAGAAGATCCGAGGTCCACTGGAGATGCTGTAGCAGAGACGACTGACATTAATGCATAATGAGGATGTCGTCCAGATAGATGACTAGACGCACCCCACGGCTCCGCAGCCAGGCCATGACTGGGCGCAGTAGCTTGGTGAAGCACCAGGGCGCCGAAGAAAGGCCGAACGGCAGGCAAGTAAAGCGCCACACTTCGCCCCTCCACAGGAAGCGCAGGAGATCCCTGGACGAGGAGGCAATTGGGACCGTAAGATAAGCATCTTTGAGGTCCAGCTTCACCATCCAGTCCCCCGGAATCAGCAAGTCCCGAAGGAGGTGAATCCCCTCCATCTTGAAGTGGCGATAGCGCACCACAGCATTCAGGGCCTGGAAATTTATCACTGGACGCATTTGTCCACCTTTTTTCTGCACTAGAAAAATGTGGCTGAGAACGCCCCCCGGGGTGGAAGGGGCCCTTTCTATCGCATCCTTGTGAAAAAGGGAAAACAGTTCTACATCCACTAGTTCCCTGTCTGGTAGTGCCAGGGGTGGGGGTGAAAGGACGAGATCTGGCGAACCCGTAAGTTCTATGCGGAACCCCTGTACCGTGCTCAGCACCCATGGGTCTGATGTAATGCTGGACCAAACGTGGGAACATAGACGGAGTCTGCCCCCGACACAAGGAACCAAAGAAGTCCCCACTGGGGAAAGACTTACCGAAAGATTTTCGGAAGTTCGGATTCCCTCTAACGGACCTGGAACGCCATTGGCCGCCTCTGGCCGGGAAGAACGGAGGAGGATTCCTTTGGTCCTGGAAGGGAGGTCTCTGGTTGAAGGAGCCTCTGCCCGAGCTGCAGGCTTGAAAACTGGAGCGGCCGGAAAGACGGCCCCTACTACTGCCGGCCCTAGTGGAGACCCGTCCCTGAAAGACCCTTCTCATGGAGGACTGGGCCTTGTCTAGGGCGGTAAATGCACCTATGTATCTGCTGAGGTCCTTGATAAAGGAATCCCCGAATAGCAGACCCTGAGCATCCTTCCCTGTCTCAGTGAGTGCCAGGTTGGCCAATTTCGGGTAAATTTTAAACAGAATGGCTTTACGCCGTTCAATGGCCAGGGAGGAGTTGGTGCTGCCCGCGATACAAATGGCTCTCTGTATCCAGCCAGTAAGCTCCTCCGGGTCTATCGGAGAGCCGTCCGCTCTGGCCGATTCGGCAATCTCAAAGATTTTGGCGAGGGGGCCAAATATGTCAAGGAGCTTATCCTGACAACTCTTAATTGCGGAATCTAACCCCTTACGGGGGTTCCAGCCGGTTTTAGCCAAAAACTGTGTCATTTTTGGATCCACAGATGGCGTTTCACAGACCTTGTTGGGGATCAATGGTCTGGGGCATTCAGCTCGGAGCTTGCTGCGCGCCTCTTTGCTCAGAGGACGGCGCACCCAATGCTCAAGGTAATCGCTCACATGAGCTACCGGCAGCCACTCCGCCGACCTAGGGTGGTGGAGGGCATCAGGATCAAATAATGGGTTGCCTGAGGGATCCACCAGGGTAGAAGCCGTGTTAGGGGCAGTGGCGGATGCGCCCACGGACCCAGAGGTGGAAGGCCTAGGGCCAGTGGTGCCTGGAAACTCAAGTTCCATCTCCATCTCCCCATCAGAGTGGTCGCTTGCCTCCGCATAAGCCTCCATATCAGATTCAATATCCGAATCTATATCAGTAGTTTGTGCTCTAGCACATTTCCACGTTCGCGCCCTTTCTGCCTGACGCGGTAAGGCTCTTTTGCGCGATCTAAGCGCGCTATCATGGGTGGCTTGGATCACACCAGTCAAAGTCTCCTGGGCAGGAGGTTCAATGGTAGGCTGCGGGCTAGAAAGTACAGGCAACTGAGTAGAGGGGCCAGGGGCATGGGTAGACAAGGCCTGGGAGATGTTTTCTGAGATCATAGAGGACATGGATCCCATTGCCTCAATAATAGCACTAGACACCGAGCGTTGTAGCTCCAGGGCCTGTGCACTAATAGCTGGTAAGCTGGGGTCCCCAGTGGATGGAGGGGGATTAGGCCCAGAGGGAGAGTGGTCAGAAGACATGATCCTGTATATTATAAATATATCCTAAAGGCAGAGGACCTAATGGGGATGCCTAGTATAAAGGTAGCTAATATGGGGCAGAAAGTAAACCTAAGGAGGGGTTAATCACCCCAAGCGCCGCAATGTAGGAGCCGATCCGGAGCCGAGCGACAGACCTGCACGGCAGTATCCTCCGAAATCCCGCGAGAGGACTCGCGAGATCTCGGAGCCGTGGGAACCAAGCTGAATATGCCGCTGACACCTCTACCGCCGGGAACCAGCGGGTAGGAATCCGAGCGGCGAATGAAGGTAGGGAGGAAGGAGGGGAGACGCCGAGCGCACCCCAAGTAAGAACGGAAAAAACAATGCAATAAAATCGCAGGATGAAGCGAGGATGGGAGGGGGAAGAGGGGGGGGAACGACCCCCTGATGAAAAACGCGATAGGTGTAGGGGAAATACGGTTGTACAATAATCAAATACCCACAAATGAGGGGAAAAGAGACCCTGTCAAAGGGCAGAACGCTATTTATACTAGACAAGCCTTAATACACACAGGGTAAAGACATAATGGCTTCATAACATGTAAAATCACTCCATGAAATACAGAAATAACTTAGCTTTTGGTGGAGCAGCAAAGAAAGAGGAAGATATGCAAGAGTGCAGCGTACTCAAGTTGTGTGCAATAGGTGTTTCTGGGTGATGTAGTGCAATAGACACTAACCTGGTACGGCTGACTCTCTGCAAGGGCAGGTATAGGTAAGGAATAGTTCGTGACGCCAGTGCCAAGTAAACGGTGGCACGCCGTTTGCAGGTGCAGGAATAAATTGAGGAAACGTAGCATTAAAACAGAACTCAAACTTTAGTAGGTTTTCCAAGCAGAGACAATAAGGAAATGCAGTTCCTCAGCATACAGTCGATTTTGCAATTCGGTCGATGCAGGCAATTCAGTACAGCAGGGTAATTACAGAGTGTTGAACACAGGACTTGCAGCACAGGAGCTTGCACTCTAATTCTGTCTGATCCTGGAATACAGCAATTCTTCACCAAGGCCCATTAACCTAATTCTGGCTTTATATCCTTGGCTATGGCTTTTATAAGTACCTCCTCTGTCTTTCTGAGTACCTCTGGCTTTCCTGATCTTTGCCTCTGTCTCTCTCAACTTCTGGACACTTCCTCAGGCTCTAGAAACTTCTGAGCTGTGGTCTAGACTGCCTTTTACTTCCCTGTCTGAGCCTTATATAAACTAGGGCTCTCTAGCTCCCTCTAGCGACTAGAAGCTGGAATGACACCCCTGCAGGCCTGTACCTGCAAGTTTCACAGTAACAGGGAAATACATGACATTACATTACATAACAATTTATAAAACTGACATATACCAACTTCTCCATAACTAAGGAGGGACGACAGCACACCAAGTGACACTTTGGTAGTGACGGGTATTACAGTTCCCGTACACTACATACCCCACTGCTTTAAGCTGAGTACGACCTCGTACTCCATCATGGGTCGCCCAACTGGAATCTCTTCCTGAAATAGAAAATAGAGACATGCAGGCATACATACATGTAATTCATCTGCATTTACATTTACATCAGGTCCAATTGGCGAATGTGAAGGGTAGTGACAAGGGGCGTCGTTCTCTTCTCTCAGGATAATGAATGGAACGGGGGCGCTGACCTGGCACAGCGTAACATTATAACCAGGATAGTCCATGACAAGGAATAAGTCCATAATAGAACAGCAAAATAACGGAACTACCCAGGAGTTTCCTGTGGGTGTATCACAGGCAAGGGCTCACGTGGGGGAGTCCATTCTTGCGCACAAATGTCCAACAAAGTATTACCAGTAGCAACGGTTTGGGAGGAGACACCACCAGAATAGTCAAAGTCTCCTAAACGGACTGGTGGGCGTCCCCTGGTCATCCGGGTAGACCTTCTCAACACAGGGGTCTCCTCTTCCCTTAGCAACGAGGTAGAAGGGAGAGGAGCAACAGGAGGGTCTCCATCCGTGAGACCTCGGTCAGGAACAACTGCAACAACAGGAACAACTGGAACAACAATATCCACGAGAGGGGGAACTGGATCCGGAGCATCTTGAACCGGCTCTTCTGGAGGTGAAGCTACAGTAGGTGCCGGAGCAGGCACCAGCAAGTTCAACCAAGGTGTCAGAAGCCAATGCATGGGATCAGCGTCATACCTCAGATTACTAACAGCTTGCATAGGATCCTCGGGCTGTATTGCTGACTCTGACACAGGATATTCAGGTCCAGAACTCTCGGCACTGGGTTCTGGTGTCAGGCAGAGCTTCAACCGGTTTCGGTGTACAATTTGGGATCCCTTGCCTTCCCGGGTGATCTCATAAGTGTGAGTTCCAACATTTGGGATTGCAGTGACAACATAAGGACTTCGTTCCCACTTACTGTCCAGTTTGCTGGTACGACGGTTATTCTTTAACCATACCACGGCCCCTATGGTCAAGGGTTCTGCATGGGCTGCCTGATCATAGTCTCTCTGCTGTCGGTCTCTAGCAAAGTCCATACGTTCCTGAACAATGGCTTTGGCTGCGTCCAATCGCCTTTGGTGCTCAGCAACCCAGTCGGTGTTAGGTAATGGGTTAATGCAATCAGGTACATGTATGTCCAATGAATGATCAGCAGGCAATGTCCCTTGGCGCCCAAACATCAAGTAAAAAGGAGTATACCCGGTGGAACAATGTATGGTATGATTGTATGTGAACATGAGCTGTGGCAACAGACTGGGCCAATCTCCTCTGTTCTCAGGAGGCACGGCCCTCAGCATCTCTATCAAGGTCTGATTCATTTTTTCACATAATCCGTTACCTTGAGGATGGTAGGCCGTTGTCCGGATCTTCTTACAGTTGTGTAAGCGGCACAGTTCATGGAACAGATGGGACTCAAAAGCAGGTCCTTGATTGGTGAGGATCTTTTCTGGACATCCATAGGGCAGGAGGAAGTGCTTCCAGAACATTTCGGCTGTAGTCTTGGCTGTCTGGTCTCTCACAGGCACTGCTACAACAAACTTTGTGAAATGATCAATAATAGTCATGGCATAAGCATACCCTGAGCGACTAGGCTCCAGTTTCACATGGTCGATGGCGACAAGTTCAAGAGGACGGGTACTTACAATGGGTCTCAGTGGTGCCCTCTGATCATGGTGCTCACTTCGTTTCAAGGCACAGGCTACACACTCTCGACACCACTTCTCCATGTCTTCTCTCATGCCTACCCAGTAAAACCGCTGGCGGATAGTAGCCTCAGTCTTTTGGACCCCAAAGTGACCGGATTGATTGTGGTACATCTCCAACACCATACCTGCATCTCGTCGGGGTATGAGAATCTGGTGTACTCTTTCGTTGGACACTGGGTCTAGGCTTCTCCGTAGCAATAGGCCCTTTTGTATGAAGAGTTGATGGCGCTGTCTCCACAGTTTGATGAGCTCAGGATCTGCACTCTTACGCCGGATCCTCTCAGGGGCTCTGCCACTAGTAATGAAGTCCAACAACTCACCCAGCACTCTACTTTCAGACTGTAGTTTCACCCACCTTTCTTCTTTAGGATCAGGCCTACTGGAGGGTAAAGGAACTGCAGCTCTGTTATTGGTAGCTCGAGCCTGGTCCTGTTGAGCAAACTTGTTATAGAAAGCCGGCATCTCTACATCTTCCCAAGCATCTCGTACATCATCAGGAGCTGTCTCTGTGGGAAGTCTGGATAAAGCATCAGCATTATCATTAGTGCGTCCAGCACGATACTTTACAGAGAAATTATAGTTGGCAAGGCGAGAGGCCCATCTCTGCTCCAAGGCCCCCAATCTAGCTGTATTTAGATGTGCTAGAGGGTTATTGTCCGTGAATGCAATGAACGGGGTGGCGGCTAGATAATCCTTGAATTTTTCTGTCACCGCCCACACTAATGCCAGGAACTCTAGTTTGAAGGAACTATAATTCTGGTCATTTTTCTCAGCTCCTTTCAGGGAGCGGCTTGCATATGCTATCACTCTCTCTTTTCCCTCTTGGATTTGGGCTAACACAGCTCCCAGGCCTCGCTTGCTAGCATCAGTATAGAGATGGAAGGGTTTGCTATAATCTGGATAACCTAACACTGGAGGCTCGGTCAGTTTCTTTTTTAGCAATTGGAACGCTATCTCTCTTTTCTCATTCCACTCAATGGGCACAGGAGTTCTAGGGCTTTTCTTGGGTTGCCCCCTCAAGAGTTCCTGGATAGGATCAGCTATTTGAGCAAAATGGGGGATAAAACGTCTATAGTAGCCGGCAAAACCAAGGAAACTCCTCACCTCTTTGACGGTAGTAGGAACCGGCCAATTACGGACAGCTGCTAATTTATCAGGGTCAGGTTGCACTCCCTCTCCGCTTACCACATGCCCCGGGTATCTTACTGCAGGTTTGAGCAGGTGACACTTGGATGGCTTTACCTTCAAGCCATATTTGATAAGGATTTCAAATACTTCTGCCAAATGTTTCAGATGGTCTTCATATGTTTTGGAGTACACAATGACGTCATCTAGATACAGCAGCACTGTTTCGAAGTTTTTGTGACCCAAACACCGTTCCATTAGTCTCTGGAAAGTTCCTGGGGCATTACATAGCCCGAACGGCATACAATTGAATTCAAACAGGCCCATGGGAGTAGTGAAAGCAGTCTTTTCCCTATCTGCAGGGGCCATGGGTACTTGCCAGTAGCCACTGGTCAAGTCCAATGTGGAGAAATAGGCAGAGGAGCCCAGAGCAGTTAGTGACTCCTCAATGCGGGGCAGTGGGTATGCATCTTTGTGGGTTATTTGATTAATTTTCCTATAATCCACACAGAAACGGATACCACCATCCTTTTTCTTTACAAGGACCAGGGGTGCAGCCCACGGACTACGGCTGTCCCGGATTACATTAGAGTCTTTCATCTCTTGGATCATTTCTTTTACAGTCTGATATGAAGTAGGTGGTAAAGGTCTGTATCTCTCCTTGATAGGAGGATGAGAGCCAGTAGGTATGGTGTGTTGTATGGCACTAACCTCTCCATAGTCAGTAGCATGCTTACTGAAGGCCTGGTGGTGCTCCTTGACAAGCTGTAGAATCCCTTCTTGTTGATGTTGGGGGGTAGTCTCGTCCCCTACATGGAGCTCTTCCCACCAGGGCACTTGTGGCTGGGTCACCGGCGAACCTCCGCTGACTGCAGCTGGCGGCTTTTCCGTCACTGGAAGACGAATGATGTCTTGGAAGGACACCTGGGACAGCTGGGCAACACTGCAATGCTTAGTAAGCGCAACAGGATGATTACTCAGGTTAATCAGACGGACAGGTACTTTACCTTGGGAGACGTTCACCAGGCACTTGGCAGCTCTCACATAAGGATAATCCTCCATCTGGATTGGTTCTACCAGGGCTGGATAATCTCGGCCTTCGACTCCCAGGACAGCACGACACCACAAAAGAGTTTGAGAATTAGGAGGCAAAGTCACAGGCTTAATATCACGGATCCTGGCAGTACAAATTTCTCCTTTCCCATTAGCAAACCTCTGCTGGGCACTTAACACAGTAATAGTCTTTTGAATCACCCTTCTGGATGCAGAGGAAGCTGTGGGCAAAGTCTGATGTAATACAGCAAGTATTTCTGAATAACAGTTCTTGAAGACATTGGTGCCTAGAATGACAGGATGTCCTCCTCTGTCACCGGCCTGTACTACGATCACTCCCTGTTGAGGCAGGGTTACTTCTCCCACCTGCAGGGTGGGTTCCCAGTATCCATGAACCTTTACTGGTTTGCCATTGCTGGCGATAATTTCCACCCAGGATTCAGGCGGTTGGGTCAACTGGTTGGTGTCCCAGAACTTTTCAAATGCAGGCAGCTGAATAGTAGTGACCTGAGACCCAGTATCTAATAGGGCTTCAAAGGGGATCCCGTTGATCTCTATATTGATTTTAGGATGGGATCCTACATAACGTGGCATCCAATTTGGATCCTCTGGACCTAGTGTTCTACCTCCCGAGGGTTGGTCCTCAGCCTCAGGGGTTGCCCGTTTAACTGCCAGCACGTGGATTCTGTGTGTCCCAGCTTTTTGCAGTATGTACACACGGGCTTCTTGCGACCTCTATTACGCCTCCCAGGATCCCTGGGGTGAGTCTCTTGGTAAGGAGGTGGGAACGGCCTAGGAGGTGACAGGAATTCTTCATCTAGCATTATGGGTTTTTCCCATTCCTCTATTTTTCTGCACACTTTCTCTAGACTTTTAGTGAGGTGATTTACTTGCTCTGTCAGCATGGCAATAGTATCAGTAGCTGACACTTGAACAGCTTGGCCGGCCTCAGCTCGGTTAGTGATAAGCGGTTTTGGCTTGCAGGCTGATGACTCAGATAGGGCGCTCAACTCAGGAGATACTGTGGACCCCAGAATTTTTATAGCCAGTTCTTTAAAGTCCAGAAAGGCACTGTTAGGGTGCTGGGCGGACAGCATCTTTAACTGGGTCCTTATTTGTTCACTAGACACCCCGTTGATAAATTGTTCCCTCAGGGTCTGGTCCCGGTTATCAGCCTCTTTGGGATCTAACTGGATTACAGCCCCTAAAGCCTCCTGAAGTGATAGGGCATAGTCACGGAGGGACTCACCGGGCTTCTGTCTCTTGCCAAAGAAGTGCATCTTTATCTCTGAGGCAGTCCTAGTCTCAAAAGTGGCTCTGAGGCGGGTGAAGATCTGTTCTAGAGTACTCCGCTCAGGAGCCGGCCAGGATAACACTTCCCTGCGGGCAGCCCCCTCCAGTTGCGCTAGCATGATTTCCATTTGCTGGTCGGCATTTATAGGGTATAATCGGAATAGTGCCAGCAACTTTTCTTCAAAGTCCCGTAGGGTATGGGTCTCTCCCCTGTAGCGGGGGAACCATGGAGCCCCGAAATAATAAGGCATGGTAAAGGGCATCATGCTGGGGGCTGTCGGTTGATTAGGAGCCGCAAGCTCTCCTGGGGCCGGCTGCTCAGGCACTCCTGGCTCTGACATAGTAGTCTATTGAGAGGTGGCCGCTGGCGACTAAAGGGGCCGGAACAATCCCCTTCCCTCCGGTTACAAGTGCTTACCGGTATCGCTGGTCTTGCGCAGGCCACGTCTCGCGAGGTTCCGGACGTCCTGAGACCGCGGTGACGCAGGAGAAGCAGGGCCGCGGCGGTGCGATGATGAAGAGGGGCGGGACTCTCTGTGTCTTTGCAGGGATCCGCCCACGAATGTCCTCAGCGGCGCGGGAAACTTTACTCCAGGCAGCCGGTGGCCATCTTTAGCAAAACGCTGTCCATTCACTGACAGCAAGCAGGATTGTAAAAAGTCCACAAAACCACACTCCAATGCGGCGATTTTCTTCCTCTGGGTAGCGCAACACTGCACAGCGCTTTTTAGAGGTTTTTGGTACACTTTGGGTATGATTTTCAGTCCACAAAGTCCACTTGAATAAAACAGGTAAATTGTCACTTTGGTCACAGGGCAACTGTATAAGGCACAAAGTTCACGCTTCTTGCACTAGAAAGCGTGCGTATCCTGTTCGTGGAACGCCAAAAGAGAGGTGCAGCGTACTCAAGTTGTGTGTAATAGGTGTTTCTGGGTGATGTAGTGCAATAGACACTAACCTGGTACGGCTGACTCTCTGCAAGGGCAGGTATAGGTAAGGAATAGTTCGTGACGCCAGTGCCAAGTAAACGGTGGCACGCCGTTTGCAGGTGCAGGAATAAATTGAGGAAACATAGCATTAAAACAGAACTCAAACTTTAGTAGGTTTTCCAAGCAGAGACAATAAGGAAATGCAGTTCCTCAGCATACAGTCGATTTTGCAATTCGGTCGATGCAGGCAATTCAGTACAGCAGGGTAATTACAGAGTGTTGAACACAGGACTTGCAGCACAGGAGCTTGCACTCTAATTCTGTCTGATCCTGGAATACAGCAATTCTTCACCAAGGCCCATTAACCTAATTCTGGCTTTATATCCTTGGCTATGGCTTTTATAAGTACCTCCTCTGTCTTTCTGAGTACCTCTGGCTTTCCTGATCTTTGCCTCTGTCTCTCTCAACTTCTGGACACTTCCTCAGGCTCTAGAAACTTCTGAGCTGTGGTCTAGACTGCCTTTTACTTCCCTGTCTGAGCCTTATATAAACTAGGGCTCTCTAGCTCCCTCTAGCGACTAGAAGCTGGAATGACACCCCTGCAGGCCTGTACCTGCAAGTTTCACAGTAACAGGGAAATACATGACATTACATTACATAACAATTTATAAAACTGACATATACCAACTTCTCCATAACTAAGGAGGGACGACAGCACACCAAGTGACACTTTGGTAGTGACGGGTATTACAGTTCCCGTACACTACAAGAGGACACTGCTTATTATAGGCTCTGTCAGGGGAGGGTCCTTTATTGTTATGTTTATGTTAATTTCTCCTTTGCTGCTATTTGTGGAAGTAAAGAAGGAGATAGCAATACGAAGCCTCTGTGTCTTGCTGTAAAACTCAGGATCAGTACAGGATAAGTAATGTATGTACACAGTGACTGCACCAGCAGAATAGCGAGTGCAGCTCTGGAGTATAATACATGATGTAACTCAGGATCAGTACAGGATAAGTAATGTAATGTATGTACACAGTGACTCCACCAGCAGAATAGTGAGTGTAGCTCTGGAGTATAATACAGAATATAACTTAATGATTTTCTTAGTCTACAACGTAAAGTCATAGTTTTATTAAAGACACGGAGGCGAGTATTGCTATCTCCTTCTTTACTGTCCACCAATAGCAGCAAAGGAAAAAATTTACAAACAAGGAATAACCATAGCAACCAAGGTCCCTCCCCTACAGCCCCTATAATAGGCAGCTCCTCCTGTGGACCTTCCTCTTTCTTTGTGATCCTGGTGTCAACATCCCGAAACACCGAAACGAAATTCTCCGAACTGCGAACTGGAACGGTCTACTCCATCGCCAACGAGGTGCATCCAATGAGCCAACATGGCTAAACCGCGGTAGAGAGGTTAACCGAAGGTACGGCATCCTAGGACAGATCGACATTCAACCTGAAAAAGAGAACAGACCATAGGTCCAGGTGAAACATAGGTGTCAAAACCAACAGCGTCTGGTAATGCCATCACTTAAATCAGACATAATATGGGATCGAATGATGATCATAACAATAATAATAATGACAATAATAAAATAATAATAATAATAACAATATCGACATTACAATAAAGGATAATAACGAAAATCCACCTGCAATAGTAACCCTAAGATAAGCCAAGGGCGGGAACAGGGTGGGCAATACTCGCCTCTGTGTCTTTAATAAAACTATGACTTTACGTCGTAGACTAAGAAAATCATTAAGTTTTACAGCAAGACACGGAGACTCATATTGCAAGTTCAAAGCTGAGCTATAATAAAAGAAAACAAATGGGACGGAGGACGAAAATAAAACTCCCTAAACGTGGTGACATTGGACCAGTCAGCCAAACGCAGAATGTCCTCTAACCGGGCCCCTGCAACCGCCAAAGAAGTGGCAGAGGCACTCCTGGCGGAATGCGCGGTGAAGATGGAAGTGTCTATTCCAGCCAGAGACATGATACACTTCAGCCAGCGTGCCAATGTCGGACTTGAGACCGGTCCGAAAGGATGGCGAATGGAAAGAAACAGCTGTGACACCGCAGGAGACCGATGGGCCCTAGTCCTGGACTCGTACTCCCACAAGCAAGCAACAGGGCACAGCGCCGGTGTAGAAGGAAAGCTGGGATAAGAGACTGACCTGATGTTGGTCTTGGTGCGACGCGAAATGTTAAAAGAGATGCCCTCCGGGGTAAAAGATTGAGTATCGTGGTCGAGGGCCCGAACATACAAGACCCTCTTGCAAGAAATGAGGCAGAATAGAGCTAACAATTTAGCGGATAGTTGTCTCAATGAAAGAACTGAGTTATCAGGCCAGGAGGATAAGAAGGATAGGACCAGTGAAACGTCCCAGGTGGTCGAAAACCGTGGCCGAGGCGGGTGCGCCAACCTAGAGCCTTGCAACAGTCGAGAGACAGAAGGGTGCTGACCCGCAGGGACGCCCTCATAACCTTGATGGGTGGAGGAAATAGCCGACCTGAAGAGGTTGATGGTCCGGTAAGCCTTGCCTGCCTCAAAGAGTGAGGTGAGAAACTGCAGGAGGTGAGCTACAGGCGCCGAAACGGGATCCAAGTCCCGTTCCAAGCACCAGCCAGTCCAATTTCTCCAGGCTGCCCGATAAGACTTTCTGGTGCCGGGAGCCCAAGCGTTGTCCAGTAGGCGTCGAGTCGCCTCCGAAATGCCATCGACAGCTCCAGGTGTCCGGAGATCCGGCAAGCCAGCAGTCGCAGGGAACCGTTGAGGAGAAGTGGGTGGTGGAGACCCTGAGGGTTGCGAAGGAGATCTGTGCGATTCGGAAGAAGTAGGGGCACCTCCACTAGGATCTCCAGCAGCGAAGGGTACCAGGCCTGAGACCCCCAGAACGGGACCACCAGCACCAAATCCGCCCGATGGCGATGAACCTGAAGGAGATTCCGAGGGATCATCGAGAACGGGGGAAAAGCGTAAAGGCGGGAGACAGACCAGTCCTGGAGGAACGCGTCCACCGCCACTACTTCCGGATCCGGACGCCAGCTGTAAAACCGGGTGAGTTGCTTGTTGAGCCGTGAGGTGAAGAGATCGATGGTCATCGGGCCCCATATTGCCAAAATTGCCGAGAACACCTCCGGATCCAACTGCCAATCACTGCCGTCTGACAGGTAGCGAGAGTTCCAATCCGCGCGGACATTGCTCAGTCCTGGTAAGTACTCCGCCTGCACCATAATGTCCCTGGAGAGGCAAAACAACCAGATATCCTTTGCCAACCGCGCCAAGATTGCCGAGTGAGTACCGCCCAACCGGTTGACGTAGCGGACAGCCGAGACATTGTCCATCTGCAGTCTGATGCACGCATTGGCAATCCCATTGGAGAAGCTCTTGACTGCAAAGGAGCCGGACAGAAGCTCCAAGGCATTGATATGGAGGCGAGCTTCCGCCACCGACCAAGATCCTCCCGTGGAGACTCCGTTGCAATGAGCGCCCCAACCCTGGAGGCTCGCATCCGACTCCACTGTAAATTCCGGTTGGAATCCGAAGATCGCTCTGCCATTCCATGCCTCCAGATTGGCGATCCACCAGCCCAAATTTCTCCCGGGCTTCTGTGTCCAGGACCACCACGTCCGCAAAGGAGGCACCGGACCGAACACTGCCTGAATTGATGAAGCTAACAGTCCGATGATACGGGCTAGGTGGCGAAGGGACAGGTGAGGAGTGGTCAGAGCATGTCTCAGTTCCTTGCGGATCGCCCGCAATTTCGACAGCGGCAGACTGAGGGATTCCCTGACCGAATCCACCATGAAGCCCAGGAATTCCATCCGTTGTGATGGGACGAGGCACGACTTCTCTGTGTTGAGGAGAAAACAGAGATCAGTCAGTAGGTCCGCCGTCCACCGGAGATGTTCCAGCAACACCGAATTGGATTGGTGCATCAGAAGGATGTCGTCCAGGTAAACGATGAGGCGTATGCCCCGAATCCTCAACCAGGACATGACCGGATGCAGCAGTTTGGTGAAGCACCAAGGTGCCGAAGACAAACCGAATGGGAGACAGGTGAACCTCCAGATCTCTCCTCTCCACCAAAACCGGAGAGGATCCCTGGAAGGTGCAGCTACCGGGACCGTCAGGTAAGCATCCTTTATGTCCAGTTTTACCATCCAGTCCCCAGGAGTCAACAGGTCCCGAAGGAGGTGAATCCCTTCCATCTTGAAATGACGGTAGCGCACCACCGTGTTCAGAGCGCGAAGATTGATCACCGGTCTCATCTGACCGCCTTTTTTCTGAACTAGAAATATGTTGCTGAGGACCCCCCGCTCTGAAGGAGGGGCCTGCTCTATCGCCTGTTTGTGGAGGAGAGACAACAGTTCCGCGTCTACTAGCGCGTAATCTGGGCGCGATAACGGTATGGGCGGGGGGGGGGGGGGACCAGGTTCGGGGACCCCGTGAGCTCTATGTGGAAGCCCCTGACTGTGTTCAGGACCCATAGGTCTGATGTGATGAGTTCCCATGCACGGAAAAAATGTTGGAGTCTGCCCCCTACACAAGGGGCCGAAGAATCCCCAATCTGGGGAGGACTTACCAAAAGGCCTGCGAGAGTTGGGGTTGCCTCTGAAGGAGCGAGATCGCCATTGGCCTCCTCTGGTCGAGAAGAAGGGGGAGGGGTTGCGCTGTTCCTGGAAGGGAGGTCGCTGTCCAAAGGAACCTCTTCCTGCGCCACGGGCCTGAAAGCTTGTACGGCCGGACAGGTGGCCCCTGCTACTGCCAGCCCTATTAGAGACCCATCCCTGGAATACCCTGCGCATAGATGCCTGGGCCTTGTCAAGCGCGGTGAATGTTCCTACAAACCGACCCATATCCTTTATAAATGAGTCACCGAATAGGAGGCACTGGGCGTCCTTACCGGCTTCAGTGAGAGCCAAATTAGATCATTTGGGGTCGATTTTAAACAATATGGCTTTACGCCTTTCGATCGTTAAGGAGGTGTTGGCATTCCCGGCGATGCAGATCGCCCTTTGGGTCCAACCACGCAACTCCTCTGGGTCAATATGAGAGCCCTCAGTCCTAGCTGCCTCAGCTAGCTCAAAGATCTTGGCCAATGGACCAAAGACGTCCAACAGTTTGTCCTGGCAGCTGCGTAGAGCTGAGTCCAGGCCCTTTTTTGGGTTCCAACCCGTTTTGGCCAAAAACTGTGACATCTTGGGATCTACTGAGGGTGTGTCACACACCTTGTTGGGGACTACTGGCCTGGGGCATTCAGCCCTAAGTTTACTCCGTGCTTCCCTGCTTAGAGGGTGTCGCACCCAGTGCTCCAAATATTTTCCCACATGTTCAGTGGGGAGCCACTCCGCTGACCTAGGGTGATGTAGGGCGTCTGAGTCGAACATAGGTTCGCCTGCTGCATCGAACAATGTGTCAGACAGGTTAGTGGTGGAGGAGGATGCTACGTCTCTGGCCAAGGAGGCCGCAGGAGCGGGGACTGAGGGGCCTGGAGTAGGGAGAGAGACATCCTCCTCTGATATATAATCCACATCCGCAAAAGCCTCCTCGTCCGATGCTCTGTCAGAGTCAGACTCATTAGGGGATTGTGCTCTAGCACACTTCCATGTTCGCACCCGTTCTGCCTGGCGTGATGAGGCCCTCTTACGTGAACTGTGCACGTGATCTTGGGTGGCAGGATGCGCACCAGTCAAGTTCTCCTGTGGAACAGGAGGTTCAGTATAGGTAGGCTGTGGTGTGGTCTGGGTATCTTGCAGAGCTACTCTGGTAGGCTGAGCAGATAGCGCTTGAGTAATGCTCTGTGATAATATAGTGGTCATGGAGCCCATGGCTGCCATGATGGCATCAGACACAGAGCGCTGAAGTGCCAGCGCCTGTGTATCATCCCCAGTGGCCTTTTGATCCTCAGGAGAGGAGGGGGGAACATTAATAGGAGTCTGGGCAGAGTAAGACATGATGAGGCAAAATACTCAGGCAGGCTAAGCAATAGAAGGGGTTATGCAATACCCTAACCCTAGCACTGCAAAGCGCTGCAATTCCGCGCAATCAATAGGTACCGCAGGTGTAGCAAAGACTGGCCGACAGGAGCAGCGAGCAGCGATGCAGGACTCGCTGTGGGGAGGAAGAGACGGACCAAATCCCGCGTGAAAAAGCGTCCTGGTAAGCGAAAATGGCCACCGAGATCTCGCGAGAGGAAAGCGGCGGGGACCGAGATACAGCGCGGTAAGGGGAAATGGGTCAATCCAAACGGGGCAGAAATCGCAATGGGAGGCAGTAAAAGCCTGGGAGGCAGATACAGGGTAAGAACCTAATGGGGATAAAAACAGTGGGAAGAACCCACGAGGGAGCGCTGCAAGTAAGGGTTAGTCACCCTAGATGAAAGCAGCGCAAACAAACCATAACCTGCAAATATAACAGAGTACAGCAATATCACAAGAGAAGTATATAGGTGTACTTAACTGGTGGAGCAGCAAAGAAAGAGGAAGGTCCACAGGAGGAGCTGCCTATTATAGGGGCTGTAGGGGAGGGACCTTGGTTGCTATGGTAATTCTTTGTTTGTAAATTTTTTCCTTTGCTGCTATTGGTGGACAGTAAAGAAGGAGATAGCAATATGAGCCTCCGTGTCTTGCTATAAAACTCAGAATCAGTACAGGATAAGTAATGTATGTACACAGAGACTGCACCAGCAGAATAGTGAGTGCAGCTCTGGAGTATAATACAGGATGTAACTCAGGATCAGTACAGGATAAGTAATGTATGTACACAGTGACTGCACCAGCAGAATAGTGAGTGCAGCTCTGGAGTATAATACAGGATGTAACTCAGGATCAGTACAGGATAAGTAATGTATGTACACAGTGACTGCACCAGCAGAATAGCGAGTGCAGCTCTGGAGTATAATACAGGATGTAACTCAGGATCAGTACAGGATAAGTAATGTAATGTATTTACACAATGACTCCACCAGCAGAATAGTGAGTGCAGCTCCTGAGTATAATACAGGATGTAACTCAGGATCAGTACAGGATAAGTAATGTAATGTACAGTTGTGTTCAAAATTATTCAACCCCCAATGCTGTAAAGGGTTTTAGGGAATTTAGTGTACATTTGTAATTGTGTTCAGAATGAAATCTTACAAGGACTTTTTAAAGAACCAAATGCAACTAAAATGACATCAATTGTTTTTGTAATACAGTATTAAATGTTTTTTTTGTGATTTCTTCATTGACACAATTATTCAACCCCTTAAAGACTACCACTCTTAAGAACAGAGGTTCATTCAAGTGTTTTCGATCAGGTATTGAAAACACCTGTGGATGTCAAGGAGCAGCAATCAAGCATAATAAGCACCAATTAGGCAGATTTAAAAGGACTGTGATACTCAGCTCCTTCTAGACATTTACAGGTGATTTCTCTTCACAGGAAGGGCAATGGCTATAAGAAGATTGCAAAGATGTTAAACATACCAAGAGACACCATAGGAAGCATCATTAGAAAATTCAAGGCAAAGGGCACTGTTGAAACGCTACCTGGTCGTGGCAGAAAGAAGATGCTGACTTCGACTGCAGTGCGCTACCTGAAGTGCAAAGTGGAGAAAAGTCCCCGTGTGACTGCTGAGGAACTGAAAAAAGATTTGTCAGATGTGGGTACTGAAGTTTCAGCTCAGACAATAAGGCGCACACTGCATAATGAAGGCCTCCATGCCAGAACTCCCAGGCGCACCCCCTTGCTGTCTCCAAAGAATAAGAAGAGTCGACTGCAGTACAGGGAGTGCAGAATTATTAGGCAAGTTGTATTTTTGAGGATTAATTTTATTATTGAACAACAACCATGTTCTCAATGAACCCAAAAAACTCATTAATATCAAAGCTGAATATTTTTGGAAGTAGATTTTAGTTTGTTTTTAGTTTTAGCTATTTTAGGGGGATATCTGTGTGTGCAGGTGACTATTACTGTGCATAATTATTAGGCAACTTAACAAAAAACAAATATATACCCATTTCAATTATTTATTTTTACCAGTGAAACCAATATAACATCTCAACATTCACAAATATACATTTCTGACATTCAAAAACAAAACAAAAACAAATCAGTGACCAATATAGCCACCTTTCTTTGCAAGGACACTCAAAAGCCTGCCATCCATGGATTCTGTCAGTGTTTTGATCTGTTCACCATCAACATTGCGTGCAGCAGCAACCACAGCCTCCTAGACACTGTTCAGAGAGGTGTACTGTTTTCCCTCTTTGTAAATCTCACATTTGATGATGGACCACAGGTTCTCAATGGGGTTCAGATCAGGTGAACAAGGAGGCCATGTCATTAGATTTTCTTCTTTTATACCCTTTCTTGCCAGCCACGCTGTGGAGTACTTGGACGCGTGTGATGGAGCATTGTCCTGCATGAAAATCATGTTTTTCTTGAAGGATGCAGACTTCTTCCTGTACCACTGCTTGAAGAAGGTGTCTTCCAGAAACTGGCAGTAGGACTGGGAGTTGAGCTTGGCTCCATCCTCAACCCGAAAAGGCCCCATAAGCTCATCTTTGATGATACCAGCCCAAACCAGTACTCCACCTCCACCTTGCTGGCGTCTGAGTCGGACTGGAGCTCTCTGCCCTTTACCAATCCAGCCACGGGCCCATCCATCTGGCCCATCAAGAATCACTCTCATTTCATCAGTCCATAAAACCTTAGAAAAATCAGTCTTGAGATCAGTGCAGTTTCTAGGTAAAATTTCTCTCAGGGCGAGTGTCAAAAAAACTCCCCCCCCCCCCCCCCCTCAAAACTGCTCGATGAAATAAGTGTCTCCCCATTGTAAAAAATGTGTCACCACATTGCACGGACGGTCACAGTGAAGCACCCAGTGACCCACTGTCCCACAGACTCAGGCTCTCACTCACAGCAGGCTTCTTTCTCAGCACTGCTCCGGGCGGGCGGTAACAGGCAGGCAGTGCGGGCGGCGGTGCTCACCTCACTACTGTACGTCACACTGCGAATGACGTACAGTGAGTGAGCGCCGCCGCCCGCACTGCCTGCCTGTGGGGGGACATTATTTTTATTAAGGATCACTATGGACATTATTTAGAATGGAGGGTGGTGTGAGTGTCATTATAACTGTATAATGTCTGATAGGCCTAGTCCTGAGTTATATTACCCTGCCCTGTATAATAATGTACCCTGATACCCCTTAGTTATATTACTACAGCGGGGTAATATAACTAAGGGGTATCAGGGATGGGTACATTATTATACAGGGCAGGGTAATATAACTCAGCTCAGGACTAGGCCTATCAGACATTATACATTTATAATGAGTAATGACACCCACAGCAGCCTCCATTCTAAATAATGTCCATAGTGATCCTTATTAAACTTAATGTCCCCCACAGTGACAGTGGCCCCCATTTTCATGTCTCCCACAGTGGCCCCCCCCCATTGTAATTAATGTCCCCCCATTGTAATTAATGTCCCCCCCATTGTAATTAATGTCCCCCCCATTGTAATTAATGTCCCCCCCATTGCAATTAATGCCCCCCCCCCATTGTAATTAATGCCCCCCCAGACCATCACTCGCCTCACAGCAGGCATCAGCACTGCTCAGGGGCTCAGGGCGGGCGGTAACAGGCAGGCAGTGCGGCGCTCACTCACTCACTGTACGTCACACGCCTGCGCCGCCTAGTGGGAGGAGCAGGCGCGTGACGTCAGTAAGTGCCGCCCGCACTGTCTGAAGAGTGAGAGGACTCGGCACTCGGGCACAGGTCAGGCGAGAGGCAGGGCCGGTGCGAGGATTTTTGCCGCCCTAGGCAAGAGAAAAATTGCCGCCCCCCCCCCCCCCCTTATCAGACATCACATATGTTCCACCCCTTTCTCAGCTTTTAAATTAAAATAACTGCTATGCTTCCCTTACTGTTAATCCAGCTTCTTGTAGCTGTCTCTTTTTGCGGAATGGAATTGCGGACCCATATATTTCTATGGGGCCGCAATTCCGATCCTGAAAAAAATAGAACATGTCCTATTCTTGTCCACAATAGCGGACAAGAATAGGCATATTCTCTTAGTGCTGGAAATGTGCGGTCCACAAAATGCGGAACGCACATTGCCGCTGTCCGTGTTTTGTGGATCCGCAAAACACATACGGACGTGTTAATGGGCCCTAAATGTGAGGTAAATTAGTTTCCAATGTAGTATTAATAACTAAACAATTACATAATAAACATATTGCATGGTCTACTGACCACCAGGACAATAAGATGATCTGGACTCTGGCTGCAGTCTGGCTCTGGGGACTCCCTTGTCACTCTCTTCTCCCCCCCCCCCCTCCCTTGTCACTCTCATTCTACCCCCCCTCCATTGTCACTCTCATTTCCTCCCCCCCTCCCTTGTCACTCCCATTCCCCCCCCTTGTCACTCTCATTTCCATCCCCACCCCTGTCACTCTCATTTCCATTCCCCCCCCTTGTCACTCATTTCCACCCCCCCCCTTGTCATTCATTTCCATCCCCCCCCCCTTGTCACTCATTTCCATCCCCCCCTTGTCACTCATTTCCATCCCCCCCCCTTGTCACTCATTTCCATCCCCCCCTTGTCACTCATTTCCATCCCCCCCCCTTGTCACTCATTTCCATTCCCCCCCCTTGTCACTCATTTCCATTCCCCCCCCTTGTCACTCATTTCCATTCCCCCCCCCCCTTGCCACTCATTTCCATTCCCCCCCCTTGTCACTCATTTCCATTCCCCCCCCCTTGTCACTCATTTCCACCCCCCCCCCTTGTCACTCATTTCCATTCCCCCCCCCTTGTCACTCATTTCCATTCCCCCCCCCTTGTCACTCATTTCCATTCCCCCCCCCCTTGTCACTCATTTCCATTCCCCCACCTTGTCACTCATTTCCATTCCCTCCCCCCCTTGTCACTCATTTCCATTTCCCCCCCCCTTGTCACTCATTTCCATTCTATTGTCAGTTTGTCACCTCTAGTGTAGCCTGTGTAGCGTGGCCGAGCTCTGTTTGGTCCGTGGTACAGGAGCATTTGTTTCCTGTACCCGGCCGGACTGAAAGGAAGTGCTCACTTAGTGTGCACTTCCTGTCAGTCCGGCCGGGTACAGGAAACAAATGCTCCTGTACCGCGGACCGAACAGAGCTCGGCCACGCTACATTAACATGAGCAGAGACAGCAGGCAGGAGATTCTTTAGAGGAGCGGCAAGCGCTCAGCCGCTCAGGAGGCGCAGCATGAGGGGCGCCGCCGGCCTGCAATTATATATAACCAATTTTTTTTTTTTTACACCACACAGGGCGCACGGCAGAGAAACGACAAGAGGGCGCCCCTGCCGGCGCCCCCCTTCTGACAGCGCCCCGGGCGGCCGCCCGTCCCGCCCGCCCCTAGAAACGGCCCTGCTTGATATTTCTTGGCCCAGTCTTGACGTTTCAGCTTGTGTGTCTTGTTCAGTGGTGGTCGTCTTTCAGCCTTTCTTACCTTGCCCATGTCTCTGAGTATTGCACACCTTGTGCTTTTGGGCACTCCAGTGATGTTGCAGCTCTGAAATATGGCCAAACTGGTGGCAAGTGGCATCTTGGCAGCTGCACGCTTGACTTTTCTCAGTTCATGGGCAGTTATTTTGCGCCTTGGTTTTTCCACACGCTTCTTGCGACCCTGTTGACTATTTTGAATGAAACGCTTGATTGTTCGATGATCACGCTTCAGAAGCTTTGCAATTTTAAGAGTGCTGCATCCCTCTGCAAGATATCTCACTATTTTTGACTTTTCTGAGCCTGTCAAGTCCTTCTTTTGACCCATTTTTCCAAAGGAAAGGAAGTTGCCTAATAATTATGCACACCTAATATAGGGTGTTGATGTCATTAGACCACACCCCTTCTCATTACTGAGATGCACATCACCTAATATGCTTAATTGGTAGTAGGCTTTCGAGCCTATACAGCTTGGAGTAAGACAACATGCATAAAGAGGATGATGTGGTCAAAATACTCATTTGCCTAATAATTCTGCACTCCCTGTATACCAAAAGTCATGTGGACAAACCACAAAAGTGTTCTGTGGACTGATGAAACAAAATTAGAACTGTTTGGGCCCATGGATCAACGCTATGTTTGGAGGAGGAAGAACAAGGCCTATGAAGAAAAGAACACCTTGCCTACTGTGAAGCATGGCGGGGGTCAATCATGCTTTGGGGCTGTTTTGCTTCTACAGGTACAGGGAAGCTTCAGCGTGTGCAAGGTACCATGAATTCTCTTCAGTACCAGGAGATATTGGATGGAAATGTGATGCAGTCCGTCACAAACCTGAGGCTTGGGAGTCGTTGGACCTTTCAACAGGACAATGATCCCAAGCATACCTCCAAGTCCACTAGAGCATGGTTGCAGATTAAAGGCTGGAACATTTTGAAGTGGCCTTCGCAGTCTCCAGACTTAAATCCGATTGAGAACCTCTGGTGGGACTTAAAGAAAGCAATTGCAGCGCGCAAGCCTAAGAATGTGACTGAACTGAAGAATGGGCGAAGATACCCGTAGATCGCTGCAAGACACTTGTGTCAAGCTATGCTTCACGTTTACAAGCGGTTATAACTGGAAAAGGATGTTGTACTAAGTACTGAATGTCACTTGGGGGTTGAATAAAACTGATAATGATGTGAGCACAGAAAAGACATTTGTGGTTATTTCATTATAAATGTTATGTTATATTTGTCTGACTTACAAGTGTCTCTTTGATTTAATTGTAAACAACACAACTGTATGTACACAGTGACTGCACCAGCAGAATAATGAGTGCAGCTCTGGAGTATAATACAGGATCTAACTCAGAGTATTATTTTTCTTGACCAGGTTGAGAAGTTAATCGTCAGAATTAGACAGTTGGGTAGATTTAGATGTGACTAAAAAAAGACATTTCGTTGACTATAACATAAAGAAAGATAAGAATAATGTGATCCTTATTGGAGAAATGATGCTTGTGACGGATACCACTCCTCGTGCCCGCTTGACGTCACCTAAGTTGAGCTCACGAGACGCAGTATGGTCACTTGTTACCAAAGCGTGATGTTACGCCCTCCAGAGGAGCGGGTAAGGTCAGCTTGGTACAGTTTACACAGACACCTCCTGTCCACGCGGGCACAGAGAGGCAACAAGCTGAGAGAGCCTGGTCACTGCCGCAGTGAAAACAGCACCTCCTCAGCCCGGGAAATCTGCCACCAGCTTCTCGTTTGATATAAGCCTGGTCCGCTAATGGGATTATATAGGGTGAGAAACCAACCCGCGGTAGCTTATAACAAGGCCGAAACATGGACGTGGGGATTCGTGATCTAGATACAAGACAGCACAAGATTAAATTATATACTTAATTGCCTTAAGCGCACACTAGCTATAACTCTATACACACAGAATATATACAGGGTGGGCCATTTATATGGATACACCTTAATAAAATAGCAATGGTTGGTGATATTAACTTCCTGTTTGTGGCACATTAGTATATGTCAGGGGGGAAACTTTTTAAGATGGGTGGTGACCATGGCGGCCATTTTGAAGTTGGCCATTTTGAATCCAACTTTTGTTTTTTCAATAGGAAGAGGGTCATTTGACACATCAAACTTATTGGGAATTTCACAAAAAAAACAATGGTGTGCTTGGTTTTAACGTAACTATATTCTTTCATGAGTTATTTACAAGTTTCTGACCACTTATAAAATGTGTTCAATGTGCTGCCCATTGTGTTGGATTGTCAATGCAACCCTCTTCTTCCACTCTTCACACACTGATAGCAACACCACAGGAGAAATACTAGCACAGGCTTCCAGTATCCGTAGTTTCAGGTGATGCACATCTCGTATCTTCACAGCATAGACGATTGCCTTCAGATGATACGAGATGTGCAGCACCTGAAACTACGGATACTGGAAGCCTGTGCTAGCATTTCTCCTGCGGTGTTGCTATCAGTGTGTGAAGAGTGGGAGAAAAGGGTTGCATTGGACAATCCAACACAAGTTACAAGTTACATTGACTTGAATGGGTCCGTGAACCGTTGTCCGTCCAAAAAATAGGACAGGTCATATTTTTTTGCCGGACAGGAAACACGGATCACGGATGCGGCTGCAAAACGGTGCATTTTCTGATTTTTCCACGGACCCATTGAAAGTCAATGGGTCCGCGAAAAAAAAACGGAAAGCGGCACAATGGCCACGGATGCACACAACGGTCGTGTGCATGAGGCCTTAAGCAGAGAAAAAGTCAGTTACCGGGTAGATGAAAGTTTGTTTGGGTTATGAGGTGGAATAGGAGGGGGGAGTGATGTCAGCTGGTTCCCGGTCTCTCCAAACACATTGGCACGATGTGACCCCCTATCAGAAAAGACACCGCCCGCTGGCTTGCATGGGCTTATGTCCTGTAGCTGGACGCTCCCCTCTCCTCCTCTGGGAAGGGTCCACCCCTACTTCTCTGGTGCTGGCAGCACATGACCCATAAAACCCCTTAGGGCTCATAGCCCCGGCCCAGAATGTTGCAGGAAGATGGTTCTGGGCCCAATTGATCCACCTGGGTTCCGGCTATAACTAGAGTCCAAGCATGGTACCGTTATTTGGTCTCTGCGGGGAGACATGTATATCTCCCCTCCCGGGCATCCTAGCCTCAAGCCAGGACCCCGTGGATGTTTGGCTTTGCCCCAGGATAGCAAAAAGATAACCGAATTATGCCTGGGATGGACGGACGATTCATAATTCATTTATGAAATGTAGGTGCCAACATGTCTGGGAGGTATCATTGATCCTGAGACCTCCTGCTGAGGGTTTTCCTGCACAATTAGCTTGCCTCCAACCTGGCTGGTTGAGGTGTGACTTTATCCACCTGGGGCCTCCTTGAAGCCTGGACCCCTGGGCCTCCCTTGCTAGCTGACATAAGATGGCTGGGGGGTGAGAAAATATTGTGTCAAATAAATGACAATCAGGGCTGCCAATAAATGATAATCCATATTCCTCACATTGCTAATAAAATCTATGGGTCTTATGAGTGAGCCTCACTTTCTAGTTCTACTGGTACCACCATGACAGGCTCTGTGAATCTGGTCTGCTATTCTATGGTCAGAGTCTTACATTTAGGACAAGCCTGTAACGGTCGCGTACACACACACACAGGGGGGAGGGAAGTGACCACTGCGCTCCACCCTTACCCCTGGCCCTGCCTACTTGCCTCACGAGTCCTAATGACAGGGGAAAACTGGACGGCAATCCCTAACTTGGAATAAGTGCAGGGATGACAGACAGACAAACAACAGGACGTGAACGGACCGAGTCAATACCAGGAAAGCTACATAGTACAAATGGAGCAAGCAGAGAATTGTCAGGAGAAGCCGGGGTCATAAATACCAGGAGAGACGTGAAGTACACAAGGAGCAGGCAGAGGATCGTCAGGAATTCAGCAGGAGGTAAGTAAACCAGGAAAGACCAAATCACAGGTGGAACCTAAATTAACAGGCAACCTGTGGCCAGCAGGCTGCCTGTATTTATAGTGGGGAGTTGGGGTCATGTGACGTGGCCAGCGTCACATGACCGACAGACCAACCAGTCGAACACTGAGTGATCAGCTCGGCGCTCAAGGCAGACTTAGGAGCAGGGAGCCATCCAGCTAGTAAAGCCGCCCTGGGAACGAGGTAAAACACAGATCCTTGTTCCCGAAGCTAAGCAGCAGGTCTGCGGCTAATGGGGGACCGAGTGCACCTTCGGAACCCCGTTACAGTACCCCCCCCTTTTACGAGGGGCCACCGGACCCAAGACTTCAGGCGATGGCCTTTCAGGGTGTTCTAAATTAAATTTTCGAACAAGTCTAGGAGCATGAACATCCCTGGCAGGTACCCAAGATCTCTCTTCAGGTCCATACCACTTCCAGTGAATCAGGTACTGCAAGGAATTACGCACCTTCCTGACATCCACTATTTTAGACACCACATACTTGACAGCATCATTAACAAGAACCGGCGGAGGCGAGGCTTTCGATGGTACTACCGGTTCAAAATATTTTTTAAGTAGAGATTTATGGAACACATTATGAATGTGGACTGACTCGGGCAGCTCCAACCTAAATGATACCGGGTTAATCACCTCCGTGATCTTATATGGTCCAACAAAACGAGGAGCAAACTTTTTAGAATCTACGTTAAGAGAGAGATTCTTGGAGGACAACCATACCTTATCCCCAACCTGAAAATTCACCCCCCTTGAACGTCTCCTATCGGCCTTGAGTTTCCGAGAACTTTGAGCCTTTTCTAAGTTCGATTGAACCCGGGCCCAAACTGTGCACAGTTCAGAGGAGAACCTATCCGCCTCAGGGTTAGAGGAGGAGACGGATGACCCAGAATGAAAACGGGGATGGAAACCATGATTACAAAAGAAAGGTGAAACCCCAGTAGAAGAATTGACACGGTTATTCAAAGCAAATTCAGCCAATGGAAGAAATTTGACCCATAATTGCTGATCATCAGCAACATACAACCTCAAGAATTGTTCCACAGACTGATTAAGGCGTCAGTCTGCCCATTACTCTCAGGGTGGTAGGCAGAGGAAAAAGACAATGAAATTTTACATTTTTGACAGAAGGCCCTCCAGAATTTGGACACAAACTGCACACCCCTGTCAGAAACAATATTTTCCGGGATACCATGCAATCGAACAATTTCTTTCACAAAAATAGACGCCAGGGTTTTGGCATTCGGGAGTTTAGATAGGGGAATGAAATGGACCATCTTGCTAAACCTATCGACCACTACCCAAACTACAGTCTTACCCTCCGCCAGCGGTAGGTCAGTTATAAAGTACATCGAGATATGGGACCAGGGTCTACTGGGAATGGGTAGGGGTCGTAGGTTACCAGCAGGGCGAGTCCTAGGTGTCTTGGACCTGGCACAAACCTCACAGGCTGACACGTAGGACTTGACATCCCTAGTTAGAGAGGGCCACCAATAAGATCTAGAAACCAGATCCTTGGTGCCCTCAACACCCGGATGTCCACAAAAGGCAGAATCGTGACACTCACCCAACAGCTGGAGACTAAATTGTACGGGAACAAACAACTTATCTGTTGGGGTGGATACCGGTGCCAGATGTTGTTCAGACCTAATGCGAGCCGAGATATCCTGGGTAAGAGTTGCTAAGAAGATTTTTGCTGGTAGGATGGATTCAGGTAGTACCTCAGTAGGTTGAAAAGCCTGGAAGCTCCGAGATAATGCGTCCGCCTTCACATTTTTACTTCCTGGTCTGAACGTAATGAAAAAATCAAAACGAGTAAAAAACAGAGCCCATCTGGCTTGACGGGGATTCAACCTCTTAGCAGACTCGAGAAACATAAGGTTTTTATGGTCAGTGACAACAGTTACACAATGCCTTGCCCCCTCCAGAAAATGCCTCCACTCCTCAAAAGCCCATTTAATGGGAAGCAGCTCCCTATTCCCTATGTCGTAGCTTCTCTCCGTGGGAGAGAATTTCCTGGAGAAGAAGGCACATGGTCTCAGGTTAGTGAGGCTAGCAGGACCTTGTGAAAGGACTGCTCCTGCGCCGTCCTCGGACGCATCCACCTCCACAATAAAAGGTTTCTCCTGATCAGGCTGGATCAGAATGGGAGCGCTACTGAATGCCTTTTTTTAATTTCTCAAATGAAGAAATGGCCTCAGTAGACCAATTCTCCAAATCTGCCCCTTTCTTAGTAAGGTCGGTCATCCCTTTAGCAATTACGGAAAAATTCATAATAAATTTACGATAGTAATTGGCGAAACCTAAGAACCGTTGTAAGGCCTTTAAGGATGAAGGTCTTACCCATTCCTTAATTGCTAGTACCTTACCAGGATCCATCTTGAAGGCGTGAGGTGTCAGAACATGCCCTAGAAACAGAAACTCCTGTACACCAAAGACACATTTCTCTTGCTTAGCGGATAGCTGATTCTCCTTAACGCCTCTAATACTTGTTTAACATGAGACACATGGGATTCGAAGTCAGGAGAGAATATCAAAATGTCGTCAAAATAGACAATAACAAATTTACCTAAGAACTCCCTAAGAATGTCATTCATGAAGTTTTGGAACACAGCTGGGGCATTGCTGAGTCCAAAAGGCATCACCTGATATTCAAAGTGTCCTACCGGGGTATTGAACGCCGTCTTCCATTCGTCTCCCTCCTTGATTCGGATTAGATTGTATGCCCCTTTCAGGTCAATTTTGGAAAACCAGGTTGCCCCCAGAACCTGGTTAAATAAATC
The DNA here is from genome assembly GCF_905171765.1 of Bufo bufo. Lineage (NCBI taxonomy): Eukaryota > Metazoa > Chordata > Amphibia > Anura > Bufonidae > Bufo > Bufo bufo. The sequence continues at coordinate 692,146,071 of NC_053391.1, forward strand.
CGGAATCAATGGGAGGGAGTATCTATTCTGGACAGTGATTTTATTTAATCTCCGGTAATCAATACATGGCCTAAGACTAGAGTTGAGCTAACACCTGGATGTTCGGGTTCGAGAAGTTCGGCCGAACTTCCCGGAAATGTTCGGGTTCGGGATCCGAACCCGACCCGAACTTCGTCCCGAACCCCATTGAAGTCAATGGGGACCCGAACTTTTCGGCACTAAAAAGGCTGTAAAACAGCCCAGGAAAGAGCTAGACGCTGCAAAAGGCAGCAACATGTAGGTAAATCCCCTGCAAACAAATGTGGATAGGGAAATGAATTAAAATAAAAAATAAAAAAATAAAAATTAAACAATATCAATTGGACAGAGGTCCCATAGCAGAGAATCTGGCTTCACGTCAGCAGAGAATCAGTCTCTTCATGCCATAGCAAAGAATCTGGCTTCATGTCAGCAGAGAATCAGTCTCTTCATGCCATAGCAGAGAATCTGGCTTCATATCAGCGCAGAATCAGTCTTCATGTCATAGCAGAGAATCAGGCTTCACGTCACCCACCACTGGAACAGGCCACTGTCACACATTTAGGCCCAGGCACCCAGGCAGAGGAGAGAGGTCCCGTAACAGAGAATCTGGCCTTATGTCAGCGCAGAATCTGTCTTCATGTCATAGCAGAGAATCAGGCTTCACGTCACCCACCAGTGGAACAGGCCACTGTCACACATTTAGGCCCAGGCACCCAGGCAGAGGAGAGAGGTCCCGTAACAGAGAATCCGGCCTTATGTCAGCACAGAATCTGTCTTCATGTCATAGCAGAGAATCAGGCTTCACGTCACCCACCAATGGAACAGGCCACTGTCACACATTTAGGCCCAGGCACCCAGGCAGAGGAGAGAGGTCCCGTAACAGAGAATCTGGCCTTATGTCAGCGCAGAATCTGTCTTCATGTCATAGCAGAGAATCAGGCTTCACGTCACCCACCACTGGAACAGGCCACTGTCACACATTTAGGCCCAGGCACCCAGGCAGAGGAGAGAGGTCCCGTAACAGAGAATCTGGCCTTATGTCAGCACAGAATCTGTCTTCATGTCATAGCAGAGAATCAGGCTTCACGTTACCCACCACTGGAACAGGCCACTGTCACACATTTAGGCCCAGACACCCAGGCAGAGGAGAGAGGTCAAGTAAGAGAGAATCTGGCCTTATGTCAGCGCAGAATCAGTCATCATGTCATAGCAGAGAATCAGGCTTCACGTCACCCACCACTGGAACAGGCCACTGTCACACATTTAGGCCCAGGCACCCAGGCAGAGGAGAGAGGTCCCGTAACAGAGAATCTGGCCTTATGTCAGCACAGAATCTGTCTTCATGTCATAGCAGAGAATCAGGCTTCACGTCACCCACCAGTAGAACAGGCCACTGTCACACATTTAGGCCCAGGCACCCAGGCAGAGGAGAGAGGTCCCGTAACAGAGAATCTGGCCTTATGTCAGCACAGAATCTGTCTTCATGTCATAGCAGAGAATCAGGCTTCACGTCACCCACCACTGGAACAGGCCACTGTCACACATTTAGGCCCAGGCACCCAGGCAGAGGAGAGAGGTCCCGTAACAGAGAATCTGGCCTTATGTCAGCACAGAATCTGTCTTCATGTCATAGCAGAGAATCAGGCTTCACGTCACCCACCACTGGAACAGGCCACTGTCACACATTTAGGCCCAGGCACCCAGGCAGAGGAGAGAGGTCCCGTAACAGAGAATCCGGCCTTATGTCAGCACAGAATCTGTCTTCATGTCATAGCAGAGAATCAGGCTTCACGTCACCCACCACTGGAACAGGCCACTGTCACACATTTAGGCCCAGGCACCCAGGCAGAGGAGAGAGGTCCCGTAACAGAGAATCTGGCCTTATGTCAGCGCAGAATCTGTCTTCATGTCATAGCAGAGAATCAGGCTTCACGTCACCCACCACTGGAACAGGCCACTGTCACACATTTAGGCCCAGGCACCCAGGCAGAGGAGAGAGGTCCCGTAACAGAGAATCTGGCCTTATGTCAGCACAGAATCTGTCTTCATGTCATAGCAGAGAATCAGGCTTCACGTTACCCACCACTGGAACAGGCCACTGTCACACATTTAGGCCCAGACACCCAGGCAGAGGAGAGAGGTCCCGTAAGAGAGAATCTGGCCTTATGTCAGCGCAGAATCAGTCATCATGTCATAGCAGAGAATCAGGCTTCACGTCACCCACCACTGGAACAGGCCACTGTCACACATTTAGGCCCAGGCACCCAGGCAGAGGAGAGAGGTCCCGTAACAGAGAATCTGGCCTTATGTCAGCACAGAATCTGTCTTCATGTCATAGCAGAGAATCAGGCTTCACGTCACCCACCACTGGAACAGGCCACTGTCACACATTTAGGCCCAGGCACCCAGGCAGAGGAGAGAGGTCCCGTAACAGAGAATCTGGCCTTATGTCAGCGCAGAATCAGTATTCATGTCATAGCAGAGAATCAGGCTTCAAGTCACCCACCATTGGAACAGGCCACTGTCACACATTTAGGCCCAGGCACCCAGGCAGAGGAGAGAGGTCCCGTAACAGAGAATCTGGCCTTATGTCAGCACAGAATCTGTCTTCATGTCATAGCAGAGAATCAGGCTTCACGTCACCCACCACTGGAACAGGCCGACGTCACACATTTAGGCCCAGGCACCCAGGCAGAGGAGAGAGGTCCCGTAACAGAGAATCTGGCCTTATGTCAGCACAGAATCTGTCTTCATGTCATAGCAGAGAATCAGGCTTCACGTCACCCACCACTGGAACAGGCCACTGTTACACATTTAGGCCCCGGCACCCAGACAGAGGAGAGAGGTCCCGTAACAGAGAATCTGGCTTCATGTCAGCACAGAATCAGTCTTCATGTCATAGCAGAGAATCAAGCTTCACGTCACCCACCACTGGAACAGGCCACTGTCACACATTTAGGCCCAGGCACCCAGGCAGAGGAGAGAGGTCCCATAACAGAGAATCTGGCCTTATGTCAGCACAGAATCTCTCTTCATGTCATAGCAGAAAATCAGGCTTCACGTCACCCACCACTGGAACAGGCCACTGTCACACATTTAGGCCCAGGCACCCAGGCAGAGGAGAGAGGTCCCGTAACACAGAATCTGGCCTTATGTCAGCACAGAATCTGTCTTCATGTCATAGCAGAGAATCAGGCTTCATGTCACCCACCACTGGAACAGGCCACTGTCACACATTTAGGCCCAGGCACCCAGGCAGAGGAGAGAGGTCCCTTAACAGAGAATCTGGCCTTATGTCAGCGCAGAATCAGTCTTCATGTCATAGCAGAGAATCCGGCTTCACTTCACCCACCACTGGAACAGGCCACTGTCACACATTTAGGTCCAGGCACCCAGGCAGAGGAGAGAGGTCCCGTAACAGAGAATCTGGTCTTATGTCAGCGCAGAATCTGTCTTCATGTCATAGCAGAGAATCAGGCTTTACGTCACCCACCACTGGAACAGGCCACTGTCACACATTTAGACCCAGGCAGAGGAGAGAGGTCCCGTACAGATAATCTGGCCTTATGTCAGCGCAGAATCTGTCTTCATGTCATAGCAGAGAATCAGGCTTCACGTCACCCACCACTGGAACAGGCCACTGTCACACATTTAGGCCCAGGCACCCAGGCAGAGGAGAGAGGTCCCGTAACAGAGAATCTGGCCTTATGTCAGCACAGAATCTGTCATCATGTCATAGCAGAGAATCAGGCTTCACGTCACCCACCACTGGAACAGGTCACTGTCACACATTTAGGCCCAGGCACCCAGGCAGAGGAGAGAGGTCCCGTAACAGAGAATCTGGCCTTATGTCAGCACAAAATCTGTCTTCATGTCATAGCAGAGAATCAGGCTTCACGTCACCCACCACTGGAACAGGCCACTGTCACACATTTAGGCCCAGGCACCCAGGCAGAGGAGAGAGGTCCCGTAACAGAGAATCTGGCTTCATGTCAGCACAGACTTAGTCTTCATGTCATAGCAGAGAATCAGGCTTCACGTCACCCACCACTGGAACAGGCCATCTTCACATATTTAGGCCCAGGCACCCAGGCAGACGAGAGAGGTCCCGTAACAGAGAATCTGGCCTTATGTCAGCACAGAATCTGTCTTCATGTCATAGCAGAGAATCAGGCTTCATGTCACCCACCACTGGAACAGTCTACTGTCACACATTTAGGCCCAGGCAACCAGGCAGAGGAGAGAGGTCCCGTAACAGAGAATCTGGCCTTATGTCAGCACAGAATCTGTCTTCATGTCATAGCAGAGAATCAGGCTTCACGTCACCCACCACTGAAACAGGCCACTGTCACACATTTAGGCCCAGGCACCCAGGCAGAGGAGAGAGGTCTCGTAACAGAGAATCTGGCTTCATGTCAGCACAGAATCAATCTTCATGTCATAGCAGAGAATCAGGCTTCACGTCACCAACCACTGGAACAGGCCACTGTCACATATTTAGGCCCAGGCACCCAGGCAGAGGAGAGAGGTCCCGTAACAGAGAATCTGGCTTCATGTCAGCACAGAATCAGTCTTCATGTTATAGCAGAGAATCAGGCTTCACGTCACCCACCACTGGAACAGGCCACTGTCACACATTTAGGCCCAGGCACCCAGGCAGAGGAGAGAGGTCCCGTAACAGAGAATCTGGCCTTATGTCAGCGCAGAATCTGTCTTCATGTCATACCAGAGAATCAGGCTTCACGTCACCCACCACTGGAACAGGCCACTGTCACACATTTAGGCCCAGGCACCCAGGCAGAGGTGAGAGGTCCGGTAACAGAGAATCTGGCCTTATGTCAGCACAGAATCTGTCTTCATGTCATAGCAGAGAATCAGGCTTCACGTCACCCACCACTGGAACCTGGCCACTGTCACATATTTAGGTCCAGGCAACCAGGCAGAGGAGAGAGGTCCCGTAACAGAGAATCTGGCTTCATGTCAGCACAGAATCAGTCTTCATGTCATAGCAGAGAATCAGGCTTTACGTCACCCACCACTGGAACAGGCCACTGTCACATATTTAGGCCCCGGCACCCAGACCGAGGAGAGAGGTCCCGTAAAAGAGAATCTGGCCTTATGTCAGCACAGAATCTGTCTTACATAGAATGTGTCGGCAGATAAGAACCATAGCAGAGAATCAGGCTTCACGTCACCCACCACTGGAACAGGCCACTGTCACACATTTAGGCCCAGGCACCCAGGCAGAGGAGAGAGGTCCCGTAACAGAGAATCTGGCTTCATGTCAGCACAGAATCAGTCTTCATGTCATAGCAGAGAATCAGGCTTCACGTTACCCTCCACTGGAACAGGCCACTGTCACATATTTAGGCCCAGGCACCCAGGCAGAGGAGAGAGGTCTCGTAACAGAGAATCTGGCTTCATGTCAGCACAGAATCTGTCTTCATGTCATAGCAGAGAATCAGGCTTCACGTCACCCACCACTGGAACAGGCCACTGTCACACATTTAGGCCCAGGCACCCAGGCAGAGGAGAGAGGTCCCGTAACAGAGAATCTGGCCTTATGTCAGCACAGAATCTGTCTTCATGTCATAGCAGAGAATCAGGCTTCACGTCACCCACCACTGGAACAGGCCACTGTCACACATTTAGGCCCAGGCACCCAGGCAGAGGAGAGAGGTCCCGTAACAGAGAATCCGGCCTTATGTCAGCACAGAATCTGTCTTCATGTCATAGCAGAGAATCAGGCTTCACGTCACCCACCACTGGAACAGGCCACTGTCACACATTTAGGCCCAGGCACCCAGGCAGAGGAGAGAGGTCCCGTAACAGAGAATCTGGCCTTATGTCAGCGCAGAATCTGTCTTCATGTCATAGCAGAGAATCAGGCTTCATGTCACCCACCACTGGAACAGGCCACTGTCACACATTTAGGCCCAGGCACCCAGGCAGAGGAGAGAGGTCCCGTAACAGAGAATCTGGCCTTATGTCAGCACAGAATCTGTCTTCATGTCATAGCAGAGAATCAGGCTTCACGTTACCCACCACTGGAACAGGCCACTGTCACACATTTAGGCCCAGACACCCAGGCAGAGGAGAGAGGTCAAGTAAGAGAGAATCTGGCCTTATGTCAGCGCAGAATCAGTCATCATGTCATAGCAGAGAATCAGGCTTCACGTCACCCACCACTGGAACAGGCCACTGTCACACATTTAGGCCCAGGCACCCAGGCAGAGGAGAGAGGTCCCGTAACAGAGAATCTGGCCTTATGTCAGCACAGAATCTGTCTTCATGTCATAGCAGAGAATCAGGCTTCACGTCACCCACCAGTGGAACAGGCCACTGTCACACATTTAGGCCCAGGCACCCAGGCAGAGGAGAGAGGTCCCGTAACAGAGAATCTGGCCTTATGTCAGCACAGAATCTGTCTTCATGTCATAGCAGAGAATCAGGCTTCACGTCACCCACCACTGGAACAGGCCACCGTCACACATTTAGGCCCAGGCACCCAGGCAGAGGAGAGAGGTCCCGTAACAGAGAATCTGGCCTTATGTCAGCACAGAATCTGTCTTCATGTCATAGCAGAGAATCAGGCTTCACGTCACCCACCACTGGAACAGGCCACTGTCACACATTTAGGCCCAGGCACCCAGGCAGAGGAGAGAGGTCCCGTAACAGAGAATCCGGCCTTATGTCAGCACAGAATCTGTCTTCATGTCATAGCAGAGAATCAGGCTTCACGTCACCCACCACTGGAACAGGCACTGTCACACATTTAGGCCCAGGCACCCAGGCAGAGGAGAGAGGTCCCGTAACAGAGAATCTGGCCTTATGTCAGCGCAGAATCTGTCTTCATGTCATAGCAGAGAATCAGGCTTCACGTCACCCACCACTGGAACAGGCCACTGTCACACATTTAGGCCCAGGCACCCAGGCAGAGGAGAGAGGTCCCGTAACAGAGAATCTGGCCTTATGTCAGCACAGAATCTGTCTTCATGTCATAGCAGAGAATCAGGCTTCACGTTACCCACCACTGGAACAGGCCACTGTCACACATTTAGGCCCAGACACCCAGGCAGAGGAGAGAGGTCCCGTAAGAGAGAATCTGGCCTTATGTCAGCACAGAATCAGTCATCATGTCATAGCAGAGAATCAGGCTTCACGTCACCCACCACTGGAACAGGCCACTGTCACACATTTAGGCCCAGGCACCCAGGCAGAGGAGAGAGGTCCCGTAACAGAGAATCCGGCCTTATGTCAGCACAGAATCTGTCTTCATGTCATAGCAGAGAATCAGGCTTCACGTCACCCACCACTGGAACAGGCCACTGTCACACATTTAGGCCCAGGCACCCAGGCAGAGGAGAGAGGTCCCGTAACAGAGAATCTGGCCTTATGTCAGCGCAGAATCAGTATTCATGTCATAGCAGAGAATCAGGCTTCAAGTCACCCACCATTGGAACAGGCCACTGTCACACATTTAGGCCCAGGCACCCAGGCAGAGGAGAGAGGTCCCGTAACAGAGAATCTGGCCTTATGTCAGCACAGAATCTGTCTTCATGTCATAGCAGAGAATCAGGCTTCACGTCACCCACCACTGGAACAGGCCGACGTCACACATTTAGGCCCAGGCACCCAGGCAGAGGAGAGAGGTCCCTTAACAGAGAATCTGGCCTTATGTCAGCACAGAATCTGTCTTCATGTCATAGCAGAGAATCAGGCTTCACGTCACCCACCACTGGAACAGGCCACTGTTACACATTTAGGCCCCGGCACCCAGACAGAGGAGAGAGGTCCCGTAACAGAGAATCTGGCTTCATGTCAGCACAGAATCAGTCTTCATGTCATAGCAGAGAATCAAGCTTCACGTCACCCACCACTGGAACAGGCCACTGTCACACATTTAGGCCCAGGCACCCAGGCAGAGGAGAGAGGTCCCATAACAGAGAATCTGGCCTTATATCAGCACAGAATCTGTCTTCATGTCATAGCAGAAAATCAGGCTTCACGTCACCCACCACTGGAACAGGCCACTGTCACACATTTAGGCCCAGGCACCCAGGCAGAGGAGAGAGGTCCCGTAACACAGAATCTGGCCTTATGTCAGCACAGAATCTGTCTTCATGTCATAGCAGAGAATCAGGCTTCATGTCACCCACCACTGGAACAGGCCACTGTCACACATTTAGGCCCAGACACCCAGGCAGAGGAGAGAGGTCCCTTAACAGAGAATCTGGCCTTATGTCAGCGCAGAATCAGTCTTCATGTCATAGCAGAGAATCCGGCTTTACTTCACCCACCACTGGAACAGGCCACTGTCACACATTTAGGCCCAGGCACCCAGGCAGAGGAGAGAGGTCCCGTAACAGAGAATCTGGTCTTATGTCAGCGCAGAATCTGTCTTCATGTCATAGCAGAGAATCAGGCTTCACGTCACCCACCACTGAGACAGGCCACTGTCACACATTTAGACCCAGGCAGAGGAGAGAGGTCCCGTACAGATAATCTGGCCTTATGTCAGCGCAGAATCTGTCTTCATGTCATAGCAGAGAATCAGGCTTCACGTCACCCACCACTGGAACAGGCCACTGTCACACATTTAGGCCCAGGCACCCAGGCAGAGGAGAGAGGTCCCGTAACAGAGAATCTGCCCTTATGTCAGCACAGAATCTGTCATCATGTCATAGCAGAGAATCAGGCTTCACGTCACCCACCACTGGAACAGGTCACTGTCACACATTTAGGCCCAGGCACCCAGGTAGAGGAGAGAGGTCCCGTAACAGAGAATCTGGCCTTATGTCAGCACAGAATCTGTCTTCATGTCATAGCAGAGAATCAGGCTTCACGTCACCCACCACTGGAACAGGCCACTGTCACACATTTAGGCCCAGGCACCCAGGCAGAGGAGAAAGGTCTCGTAACAGAGAATCTGGCTTCATGTCAGCACAGACTTAGTCTTCATGTCATAGCAGAGAATCAGGCTTCACGTCACCCACCACTGGAACAGGCCATCTTCACATATTTAGGCCCAGGCACCCAGGCAGACGAGAGAGGTCCCGTAACAGAGAATCTGGCCTTATGTCAGCACAGAATCTGTCTTCATGTCATAGCAGAGAATCAGGCTTCACGTCACCCACCACTGGAACAGTCTACTGTCACACATTTAGGCCCAGGCAACCAGGCAGAGGAGAGAGGTCCCGTAACAGAGAATCTGGCCTTATGTCAGCGCAGAATCTGTCTTCATGTCATACCAGAGAATCAGGCTTCACGTCACCCACCACTGGAACAGGCCACTGTCACACATTTAGGCCCAGGCACCCAGGCAGAGGTGAGAGGTCCGGTAACAGAGAATCTGGCCTTATGTCAGCACAGAATCTGTCTTCATGTCATAGCAGAGA
>NC_053391.1:692155689-692214934 GCF_905171765.1 Bufo bufo
AGCAAAGAAGGAGACAGAAGAGATGCCGGCTGCGCGTTCAAGTGGATTAAAGGGAGTTTAATTATTTTTTTTTTTTTTTTAACCCCTCCAGCCCTATTGTACTATGCATTCTGTATTCAGAATGCTATTATTTCCCCTTATATCCATGTTATAAGGGAAAATAATAATGGTCGGGTCTCCATCCCGATCGTCTCCTAGCAACCGTGCGTGAAAATCGCACCGCATCCGCACTTGCTTGCGGATGCTTGCGATTTTCACGCAACCCCATTCATTTCTATGGGGCCTGCGTTACGTGAAAAAAAACGCATAAAGAGGAGCATGCTGCGATTTTCACGCAACGCACAAGTGATGCGTGAAAATCACCGCTCGTGTGCACAGGCCCATAGAAATGAATGGGTCAGGATTCAGTGCGGGTGCAATGCGTTCAACTCACGCATCGCATCCACGCGGAATACTCGCCCGTGTGAAAGGGGCCTTAGTCCTGCGCAAACATCCAAAGACCTTGTTACAATGTATCAGCGTAGCTAAGATCCATGAGAGATTTGAGCTGCTACTTTGTTAACTCACGTACACTTTGTAACAAATGTGCAGAGCAGGTTCCCAGGCTTTGAACGATTCTATTCACTGACAGCAAGCATCTTGAAAACATCAAATTTGTAGATAGTAGATAAGTGTTACACATATATGAAATGAAGACAAGTTATTAATTATTATTTTTTTTTAAATTATTGATTGTGATGGGAAGGGAAGGTTAGACGTCTCGCCTCCTTCCTGTGCGGAGAAATGAGCTTTTAACCTTGAATTACGTATAAATCACAGATATGTGAGAGATTCGCGTTGAAGGCGCAGCACATGTTTCCAGTCTTGTTAGTTTTAGCGCTTGTGGGCTTAGACCTATGGCTCATTAATAACATAGTTTATAAGGCTGAAAAAAGACATCTGTCCATCTAGTTCAGCCTGCTATCCTGCAAGTGGATTAGTGTGCAGGAAACGACATTTTCCAGAATGTGCTTACTGCAGAATGACTCCCATCATCCTGTCTCTATCAATCATTAGATGGAGTACATACAGATGCGTCCGCCCTTGCCTTAGCTCAAATCCAGTTTCAAGCAATACTAATTGAATACGATATTGAGACATGCCAGCAAAATCCTTGACAGGCCGCAGTTCACGGCACAACCACTGGGTGGCCACATCTAGACCCAAATAGCATCGCCATCTCGTGGCAGAGTAAGCTTTCTATTTGACATTTTTTCTCATTTGAGTGACCGCTGCTTCACGACATGGACATAACTGAACTGATGAGGTGGCAGGAAATGCTGCTTGTTGTACAAGGGACTCGTTCTGGACGGTTTTTAGGTCCCTATTCCCAGACAGGAGTGAGTATGACACCAGAGACAAGTGCACGGTGGCATGAAAGAGTGCTGTTTATGTAGAGGGAGGTGAGCTCTAAGATAAACTTGAGAGATGACCATAAGTCAGTATTGGAGAACCCTTGGAAGACAAAAAAAATTGGGAATTATGTCATCAAAAAATAATAAAAACAAGTAAACAACAAACAACCCCCAAACCCTATAATTAATTCATACACCAGACCTAATTCTAACCCCAGATGTCCAAACCCAAAATAATTCAGACCAAAGATCAGAAGTTCCCAAAATAATCACACTAGACCTTTAAAGGGCATCTGTCTGCAGTTTTGTACCTATGACACTGGCCGACCTGTTACATGTGTGCTTGGCAGCTGGAGGCGTCTGTGTTGGTCCCATGTTCATATGTGTCCGCATTGCTGAGAAAAATGAAGTTATAATATATGCAAATGAGCTTCTAGGAGCAACGGGGGCGTTGTCATTGCACCTAGAGTCTCTATTCTCTCTGGAACTGCAACACACTCTTCACTTTGATTGACAGGGCCAGGTGTAATGATGCTTGCACTGCCTGGTCCTGTCATTTAAAAGTGCAGAGGGCGCGGCAGTTGCGGAGAGAGCAGAGCCTCTAGGTGTAATGATTATGCCCCAGTTGCTCCTAGAGGCTCATTTGCATATAATAAAACTTCATCTTTCTCAGTAATGCAGGCACATATGAACATGGGACCAACACAGATGCCTTCAGCTGCTAAGTGCACATTTAACAGGTCAACCAGTGTCATAGGAACAAAACTGCTGACAGATGCCCTTTAATGAGACCTTCAGACTACAGTAGGTCAATACAATACAGTAATTCAGACCCCTAAATTTACTCAGACCCCAGACATCAGAGCCCACACTTAAGTCAGACCTCAGGATCCAAAATTTATTTAGACCACAGACCAGAATCCTAAATTAATCAGACCAAACTCTTAATGAGACCCCCACAAAAGACCCAAAAGTTACAGTAATGAAGACCCAGGATGAAACCCCTAAATTAATTTAGACCCAGGCATTAGAATCCACAATTCGTTCAGATCTTAGGTCCCAAAATGAAATCAGACCACAGACTATAATTCTAAATTAATCAGACCAGACCCTTGAAGAGACTCCCACACCAGACCCAAAAATTGCAGTTCAGACTAGACCCCTAAATAAATTCAATCCCCAGATATCAGAAACTACAATTAGTTCAGATCTCAGGTCGGAAAAAAATTCAAACCCCAGACATGAATGCTCATAATAATTCAGTTTGCAGGCCCTTTTTGTGATTTTCTTCTTAATTCCTCACGCAGAGCGCTGTATCTAAGAGCTCTGTGTCCACCCGAGGGTAGTGGAGAGAGCGCTTGTCTTAAGGCAGCCATCTTTAAAGGAATGTTGGGAAATCTTAGTTACAGGTCCTTTTTTGGGATGTCCCAGACAACTTATTGTCGATGCAGCCCTGGAGCATGATCAAGGACTCTTGAAGATTCAAGGTATCAAGCTGGTAGGCCATAGACAGTATACACTGCAGGCTATATGTAGACCACATGGGATAGAAGCCTGGGAGCCTCTACCACCCTCCTTGTCGGTGATCCTCTCAGACAAGAAGTGTAAAGGTGGTCTTTATAGACGTCAGTGAACAGGGCCACTTGCATTTAAGTCTGAGGTCCAGGTCCCAAGGGTTGCATGAGATCCTCCTACCTTTAACTTCTGGAGTCCACAATCTCCCCTTTCTCCTAAAGTCTTATGAATCCAATTTATGTCTTAATGTTTTATGTTATATTTTATGAACTCTCTGCTAACTTGAAGAAATTGGCCAGAGGGTCCACAGTCCTAAGCCTAATTAACGCATGAGGCAAGAGCAGAACGTCCGAGATCCTTAAACCAAACTGCTTAGAAGATTTATGTGGCGCCTGATGCTGTTTTGTGGTAAAAAAAAAGCTTTGAAGGTGAACATTACAATCAATAGAAAAGCAGAAGTGAGGGAATCACAGAGGAATGGCCTCCGATACAGTATATCATGCTGGAAGGAAGATCCTCAGGGAAGAAAGGAGAGGAGAGTTAATAATGGGAATCAATCTTTCAAGTCGTTCTGCAGATTTCTGGACTGGCTCCACTGTGGGTTTGGGGATATAATATATATCGTGCTGCATTATTCAGTTTTGTATTTCTCTTCACCAGTCCTAATTTATTTACTAAAGTTCTAGGAAATCTCATCTCAACTTCTCAACTTTTCTTCCAATTTTTGCAGCTGTTATATTGGTTGAAAACAAATATAATTGGCCTAAATATGAAATGCCAGTCTTGACCCAATGACACCTACAGAACCCATGTATGCTGTCCTGTCCTGAGTGAGTAACGCTAGCCTTAGATGGTACAACTTTGGCCAGATTCCCAATTACAATTTGCAGACGCCTAATTTAATTAAGACATCGGAAAAGGGCCCAGAATTATTCCAGACCTTAGACCAAACCCCACAATCATTATACACATCAGACCAGATCCCAGATTTTTTTCAGACTAGAGATAAGCGAACCTTTCGAGATTTGGTTTCAGGTTCACCAAATTTTTCAAAAAGTTTTTTGGGACCTGAATCGATTTGGGTCAAACCAAAGTTACTCCAATTGCCCTGTAAATTGGTACACAACCCTCAAATTTATTTGTGGGTCCCAAAGACAGTTTCCTGGACATTGCAAAACACCTTTGGCAAACCAGTGTACATATTTAAAAAGCATTGCGCAACTAGGTTTATCACGTGCACCGTGCAGGAAGTATGTGTTATTTCGCCCAGGTTCAGGGGGGCCACAATGTTGTGAGCATTGTTGCTGACCACCTTTCGTAGTTGGAGATGGTGGAGTGACATCCAGCGGGATGTTTGCTGCTTGATGTACTTGAGCAACTGCTTGCTGGTGTGGCTACTCTCGTCAAGGCCAATTAGCTCTAACACGACGTGGCAACGTTTGACTCGACACGTGATAGGAAGGAGTGGGAGCACACAGTTTCCTTCTGCTGTTTGGTATGAGAGCATGTCCATGGAGGAGGAGGTGGTGGAGGCAGACAAGTGCCTGCTGTGGGATCCAGACCCACACAAACGTGGAAGTGTCAAAAAGACTTGGCCTTGTTGCTGGGGTGCTGCCTCACCACTGCCGTGAAAAACATTGATGCAGTTGGCCATGAAAGATATGATGGTGTGCACCTTGCCACAAAGAGACAATTGCAAGGAACAGCCCATGTCTTCGCCACGAGTTTATAAGGTAGAGTAGGCTTTTTGGGAGATATGGCGGCTAGGTTTGACTGCCCATAGGCTATTTTACTCTTGCACAGCTTGCACAGGGCAATCCTAATGTCTTTCGGCAGCCTGGAAAAAAACTGCCACATGGGAGATACTTGCACACTCCACACAGAGCTAGCAGGAGCTTGACATAGACCTGACAGGTTTCGCACCTGCGCCCAGTGTCAGTGCCATCACCAGCTCCCAAAGCAGATCTGGCCCTGGTAATTCTTTGGGAGGTTTTGGCCATATATCGCCTCTGCTCTTTTTTGTTGCCACTGCCACCGCCCTCATGCCCTGATGTTACCTCATACTGGGCACCTTGATCTTGCTCCCAGAAGCCCCACTAGGAAGGTGTAGAAAAGACAGAGTAGATGCAAGATTCAGAAGTCACTTTCACATCATTCTGCTGTGAGTGAGAGGAAGAGCGAGCCATCCAGTCCACAATCTCAACCTCATTCTCCTCAATGTTCTGTCCGGATAGCTGGTGCTGCTACTATTCACATTCTGGCTCTGGGAGGACAAGGCCTAGGTCCGTGATGATGAACCTTTTAGAGACCGAGTGCCCAAACTGCAACCAAATACCCACTTATTTATCGCAAAGTGCCAACACGGCAATTTAACCTGAATACCAATATAGTATATCTTCCATGTACTTTATCATTTAGCTATAATAGCTTAATAGCCTACATTCAATGTGCTGCCTGTGCTGTTCATAGTGTGTCCTGTGCTGATGAATGGCAGGAAAAGTCTAAAGCATATTGGTATGCCATAGACTTTTTCCAAGGCGCGGGTGCCCACATAGAGGGCTCCGAGTGCCGCCTCTGGCACCCGTGCCATAGGTTCGCCATCACTGGCCTAGGTCTTTCGGCTTGAACCCTTCAGTATTCCAGACGTTTTACTAGGAGGCCTAATGTAAATTTGAAATCTGGACATTTGTCGAAATTTGCCTGTTTACTAGTAATGAGCAGAAGGGGTCATATTCGATTTTGTGATATTTTGCGAATATTCTGTAGAATATTCATCATATATATTTCCGAATTCGTATATTCGTTATATTCAACTTTTTTTTTAACGCAAAAGTCAGCAAAGTAATGATCGCGTAATATGCAAATATTACGCGATCAATACAGGCGTGGGTCAAAAACGAATATATAGGACTATAGAATATAGTGCTATATATGTTCGTTTTTAGAATATTCGTCATTTTTTCCATCTGAACACATGATTCCTCCCTGCTTCTTGCTTGTGGGCCAATGAGTCATTGGCCCACAAGCAACTTAAGCAGGGAGGAATCATGATTTCAGATGGAAAAAGATGGTGAATATTCTAAAAAACGAATATATAGCACTATATTCAATATAGTGCTATATATTTGTTTTTTAGAATATTCGTCATATTGAATATAGTGCTATATATTAGTTTTTTAGAATATAATTTTTTTTTAAACATTCGGCATTTTTTAACATCTGAAGTCATGATTCCTCCTTGCTTAACCCCTTAAGGACTCAGCCCTATTTCACCTTAAGGACTTGGCCATTTTTTTCAAATCAGACATGTGTCAATTTAAGTGCTGATAACTTTAAAACGCTTTGACTTATCCAGGGCATTTTGAGACTGTTTTTTCATCACATATTGTACTTCATGACACTGGTAAAATGAAGTAAAAAATTATAATTTTTATTTATAAAAAAAATACCAAATTTACCAAAAATTTGTAAAAAATTACAAATTTCCAAGTTTCAATTTCTCTACTTCTATAATACATAGTAATACCTCCAAAAATAGTTATTACTTTACATTCCCCATATGTCTACTTCATGTTTGGATCATTTTGGGAATGATATTTTATTTTTTGGGGATGTTACAAGGCTTAGAAGTTTAGAAGCAAATTAATGGAAAATAGAGATACAATTTCAAAATTTCACTTTTTTGGCAGATTTTCCATTTTAATCATTTTTTTCCAGTTACAAAGCAAGGGTTAACAGCCAAACCAAACTCAATATTTATGGCCATGGTTGTAAACAGCAAAATGAAAGGAATGCCATACGGTTTTTGGAAGGCAGGTTTTGCTGGACTGTTTTTTTTGACACCATGTCCCATTTGAAACCCCCCTGATGCACCCCTAGAGTAGAAACTCCATAAAAGTGACCCCATCTAAGAAACTACACCCCTCAAGGTATTCAAAACTGATTTTACAAACATCGTTAACCCTTTAGGTGTTCCACAAGAATTAATGGAAAATAGAGATACAATTTCAAAATTTCACTTTTTTGGCAGATTTTCCATTTTAATATTTTTTTTACTTTTACAAAGCAAGGGTTAACAGCCAAACAAAACTCAATATTTATGGCCTTGATTCTGTAGTTTACAGAAACACCCCATATGTGGTCGTAAACCGCTGTACGTGCACACGGCAGGGCGCAGAAGAGAAGGAATGCCATACGGTTTTCGGAAGTCAGATTTTGCTGGACTGTTTTTTTTTGACACCATGTCCCATTTGAAGCCCCCCTGATGCACCCCTAGAGTAGAAACTCCATAAAAGTGACCCTATCTAAGAAACTACACCCCTCAAGGTATTCAAAACAGATTTTATAAAAGTCATTAACCCTTTAGGTGTTCCACAAGAGTTATTGGCAAATGGAGACGAAATTTCAGAATTTCAGTTTTTTGGCAAATTTTCCATTTTAATCCATTTTTCTCAGTAACAAAGCAAGGGTTGACAGCCAAACAAAACTCAATATTTATGGCCCTGATTCTGTAGTTTACAGAAACACCCCATATGTGGTCATAAACAGCTGTACGGGCACACGGCAGGGCGCAGAAGGAAAGGAATGCCATACATTTTTTGGAAGACAGATTTTGCTGGACTGTTTTTTTTGACACCATGTCCCTTTTGAAGCCCCCCTGATGCACACCTAGAGTAGAAACTCAAAAAAAGTGGCCCCATTTTAGAAACTACGGGATAGGGTGGCAGTATTGTTGGTACTAGTTTAGGGTACATATGAATTTTGGTTGCTCTATATTACACTTTTTGTGAGGCAAGATAACAAGAAATAGCTGTTTTGGCACAGTTTTTATTTTTTGTTATTTACAAAATTCATCTGACAGGTTATATCATGTGATATTTTTATAGACCAGGTTGTCACGGATGCGGCGATACCTAATATGTATACTTTTTTTTTATTTATGTAAATTTTACACAATGATTTCTTTTTTGAAGCAAAAAAAATCATGTTTTAGTGTTTCCTGAGCCATAATTTTTGCAGTTTTTGGGCGATTACCTTGGGTAGGGTATGATTTTTGCGGGATGAGATGACTGTTTTATTGGCACTATTTTGGGGTGCGTGTGCCTTTTTGATCGCTTGCTATTTTTGTGATGTAAGTTGATAAAAAATGGTTTATTTAGCACAGTTTTTATTTAAAATTTTTTACGGTGTTCATCTGAGGGGTTAGGTCATGTGATATTTTTATAGAGCCGGTCGATACGGACGCGGCAATACCTAATATGTATACATTTTTTTTTAATTTATGTAAGTTTTACACAATAATATCATTTGTGAAACAAAAAAAATAAATCATGTTTTAGTGTCTCCATATTCTGAGAGCCATAGTTTTTTCAGTTTTTGGGAGATTATCTTAGGTAGGGTCTCATTTTTTGAGAGATGAGATGACGGTTTGATTGGCACTATTTTGGGGTGAATATGACTTTTTGATCGCTTGCTATTACACTTTTTGTGATGTAAGGTGACAAAAAATGGTTTATTTAGCACAGTTTTTATTTTTTATTTTTTACGGTGTTCATCTGAGGGGTTAGGTCATGTGATATTTTTATAGAGCCGGTCGATACGAACGCGGCAATACCAAATATGTATACTTTTTTTTTTTTTCCTATTTTTTGCCGATTTTATTTAACTTTATTTGGGGAAAATGACGTTTTTGTTTATTTTTACTTGAAACTTTTAATTTTTTTGTCGGAAAACTTTATTTTTTCAACTTTTTTTTCACTTTATTTTTTGTCCCACCTTGGGACTTGAACTTTTGGGGTCTAATCCTTTACAATGCATTCCAATACTTCTGCATTGGAATGCATTGGTTTATGAGTAATACTGTGTGTATTACTCATACAGCTTCCGGCCTGTGAGATCCAGGGGGCTGGATCTCATAGGCTCGTCACCGGAAGGCAGCGCCGATGCCTTTCTTAGGCATCGCGCTGCCTTCAATGCCATCGGGTCCCCCCTACAGCTGCATGGGGACCCGAGGGCACTGCCACACGCCGCCGCAAACCACAGGTAAAGTCGCAAACCGCAGTTCCGAATTGACCTGCGGTTTGCGGCGATCGCCGACACGGGGGGTTCACGGGACCCCCCCGCGCATTTAGCCAAGGTGCCTGCTCAATGATTTGAGCAGGCACCGGGTTTGGATCACCGCCCGCCAGGCGGCGGTGATCGGAAATACACATGACGTACCGGTACGTCATGAGTCCTTAAGGACTCGGGAACCATGCCATACCGGTACGTCATGGGTCCTTAAGGGGTTAAGTTGCTTGTGGGCACATGACTCATTGGCCCACAAGCAAGAAGCAGGGAGGAATCATGTATTCAGATGGAAAAAATGACGAATATTCGATATAGCAAATATATAGCACTATATTCTAAATATTCGCAAATTCTCGAAGTGGCCATATTCGAGATAAAAATTAGCTTTTTGAATATTCAGGCTCAACACTACTGTTTACCCTATGTAAAGTCATCAACTCCTCACTTTATTTCACTTTAAAAGGTTGACTTGCACTGACTTATACTGTTTAGTACTGTGTCACAAAATTTTATATGTATGTTGTGATATATACCCTGTTCTTTTGCACTGTATTTGCACAGCACCGTGGAAAGAGTCAATGAACACTGAGAGACTTTTGGGACTTTCTAGCTAATAATGAGAAGCTAGTAATTTTCCACATCTAACATAAGGTTTAAAGAAGAGCATGTTTTGGAGGGAAAAAGCCAGATTTGTTTATCACCAAAACCAGACAGACTGACCTTTTGAATATCTGGTTTAGCTCTGTTATTATGTCTGAAAAACTGCTGTGCCATTGCCATTGAATAGCATTAAAGCTTTAATGTAAGTCTATGAGAGACAGAGTTGTAACATTGTATTTGTTTGTGCACAGTTTCTCCACTCCACTCCTCCCACTAGAAAGTTTTAATTCAGCCATAAACTGTATATCAAGAGAGCAGTCAGAGCCCCTAGTGTTCTGCAGTTAGCATCCAGTGCTTAGAAGAGGAGACTCTGCCAGACTATTGAGTGACAAGAAGAAGACGCTGAGACAGGGATACTCTGCCACAGACCCTGAATCACCAGCCTTTGTCCAGGGTACCAGCCTTCTGAGAGAGTGAGACAGAGGAACAGCTAGCTCAGGCCTTTCCTCAGTGTCAAACCCTTTTTCTACCATGGAGGAGACTGGAGAAGCCAGACCTATGTCTCTCCTGTTTTGTTTTACATCTGAATTCCTCAAGTAAAGAAGCGCACTGGTTACTGCAGACTCTGACTCTGACAACTTAATTCCCATTGGAGTGCACCACGCCTTACCATCCCTTCCGGAGAGCAGCAACATGTGGTGACACCTTGAAAGTGTCTGGGGGACCGAGTGTAGCATTGGGGCCACCCCAAACCTGGCCACTCCATAATAATATCACCATAGTGCTCCCAGTTTTTGTAAAGCCACTTTTATAGTCCCCCCCCCCGTAGTTCTAATGCCTCCTGCAGTTATAACACCCCTGTAGTGCCAATATATGTATGTAATACTCCCCCACCATGGTTCCAATATAGAACGCTCCTCTGCCTCGCTTCTGTAGTTCCAGTATATATAATTGCCCCCCTTTAGTTCCAGTATATAATGCTCCTCCGACCCCTCCGTGTTGTGCCAGTACATATATGCCCCCCTGTAGTACCAATATATAATGCCCCCATAGGACTAGTATATAATGCTACTCCTATCCATAGTGCCAGTATATATATGCCCCTCGTATTGCCAGAATATATATATAATGCCACCTGTAGTGCCAGTATATAGTGCTTCCCCTGTAGTGCCAGCTTATAATACTCCACTCCCTCCGCTTCCTTGGTGCCCCAGTAGTGCCAATGTTTAGTATTAAAGCAGTTGTGCAGCAATATCTATTGATATGCAGTGTAGTGATAAGTACTCTGTCTATTCAATTGAATGGAGCGAGTACTTGTAATTACACCATACCACCGCTCCACAGGAGACAACGCATAGTGTAATGAACAGGAAACCGTGCTCAGATGGAGGGCCGCCTCCCCTTCAAACAGCTTATCAGCGGGAGTGCTGGGTGTTGGACCCCCACCAATCAGAATTTGATGACCTGTCCAGAACCCCTTTAAAAAAAAAAAAAAAAACACTCCCATTCCCTGCCACAGCCCACTTCTGATCCCTCCCTCAGTTGCAGCGTCCTGACACAGGCGCTTCCAATGACATCACCAGCGCTGTGTCAGGTCTCACGTGATTATGTCATTGTGCAGGACCCAGCTTAGGAGGTCACGATGATGTCATTGCAACCTCTTGCACCGTTCTACTCCCTCATTGGTTTCAGGCCTAGCAGCTTGAGGCCTATGAGGCTGAATAGTCACAGATGCAGGCCCTGATTGTGCCCCCCTTACAAGTACCGGGTGACGTCCTAGATAGGCACCTATTTTTACTTTCTGTTGTCCTGGCCCTTTGACCTCCAATAGCTATGCCACTGTTAAAAGGGCTCCAACATACAGAACATATACAATTATCAAATGCCCTATAATGTGATAAAATGAAATGAAATCTCCAAAAATTTAATCCTTTCAATTTTAAATTTTTTATTGCATTTCCACATCTATAACTTCTTCCGACACTCCAGCAATACAATGATCTTATTGCACGTTCTCTTCTATTCCTCATCGATGCTTTCATCTCTTTCTCATCTCTACGAGACGCTCTTTCCACTTTTTCTTTATTGATCTCCTTTTGGGTTTGAAGGAAGAAATGTCCCCTATTTGTCCAGAGTAATCAGATAAATCACATTGTCTTTGGGCTCAGTTGGAGGCGATTGATTCAGATGTCAACTTTGATGGAACTTTTCATTGTTCTCATCAGACCTCTGACATCGGATCAAGCAGCAGAGTGATTGGTGTCTAAAGGTCTTTGAGTTACATTAACTGAAGATGGAAGAGACGGCAGCCGAAGAAGTCTCAATTCATGGATGTGAGAGGTGAGCCTTCAAAGATGGACATTTTTGAAGGCTTTTTTGTGCTTCATTTAATACTGCTTAAATGGCTCCAACGTATACGGCAGCACTGTCACACCTTGACCTCACTCACAAAGTCCCCTGCCCCAGTATAGACCAATTGGTTTAATTTCCTTTTCTTAATGTTTTACTGGAGAACTGGGTAGAACAAGAACCTGAGGTGACATAAAACTTGCAGAGGGAAGTCAGGTGGGCGTATATATAGATATATATGTATCTGCTTCTTCATTGATATATATGTATATCTGTATATACACTCACCTAAAGAATTATTAGGAACACCTGTTCTATTTCTCATTAATGCAATTATCTAGTCAACCAATTACATGGCAGTTGCTTCAATGCATTTAGGGTTGTGGTCCTGGTCAAGACAATCTCCTGAACTCCAAACTGAATGTCAGAATGGGAAAGAAAGGTGATTTAAGCAATTTTGAGCGTGGCATGGTTGTTGGTGCCAGACGGGCCGGCCTGAGTATTTCACAATCTGCTCAGTTACTGGGATTTCCACTCACAACCATTTCTAGGGTTTACAAAGAATGGTGTGAAAAGGGAAAAACATCCAGTATGCGGCAGTCCTGTGGGCAAAAATGCCTTGTGGATGCTAGAGGTCAGAGGAGAATGGGCCGACTGATTCAAGCTGATAGAAGAGCAATTTTGACTGAAATAACCACTCGTTACAACCGAGGTATGCAGCAAAGCATTTGTGAAGCCACAACACGCACAACCTTGAGGACGATGGGCTACAACAGCAGAAGACCCCACCGGGTACCACTCATCTCCACTACAAATAGGAAAAAGAGGCTACAATTTGCAGGAGCTCACCAAAATTGGACTGTTGAAGACTGGAAAAATGTTGCCTGGTCTGATGAGTCTCGATTTCTGTTGAGACATTCAAATGGTAGAGTCCGAATTTGGCGTAAACAGAATGAGAACATGTATCCATCCTCTGATGGCTACTTCCAGCAGGATAATGCACCATGTCACAAAGCTCGAATCATTTCAAATTGGTTTCTTGAACATGACAATGAGTTCACTGTACTAAAATGGCCCCACAGTCACCAGATCTCAACCCAATAGAGCATCTTTGGGATGTGGTGGAATGGGAGCTTCGTGCCCTGGATGTGCATCCCTCAAATCTCCATCAACTGCAAGATGCTATCCTATCAATATGGGCCAACATTTCTAAAGAATGCTATCAGCACCTTGTTGAATCAATGGCACGTAGAATTAAGGCAGTTCTGAAGGCAAAAGGGGGTCCAACACCGTATTAGTATGGTGTTCCTAATAATTCTTTAGGTGAGTGTATATGTATATAGATATGCCCCAAGTATCTATATAGATATACAGGGAGTGCAGAATTATTAGGCAAGTTGTATTTTTGAGGATTAATTTTATTATTGAACAACAACCATGTTCTCAATGAACTCAAAAAACTCATTAATATCAAAGCTGAATATTTTTGGAAGTAGTTTTTAGTTTGTTTTTAGTTTTAGCTATTTTAGGGGGATATCTGTGTGTGCAGGTGACTATTACTGTGCATAATTATTAGGCAACTTAACAAAAAACAAATATATACCCATTTCAATTATTTATTTTTACCAGTGAAACCAATATAACATCTCAACCTTCACAAATATACATTTCTGACATTCAAAAACAAAACAAAAACAAATCAGTGACCAATATAGCCACCTTTCTTTGCAAGGACACTCAAAAGCCTGCCATCCATGGATTCTGTCAGTGTTTTGATCTGTTCACCATCAACATTGCGTGCAGCAGCAACCATAGCCTCCCAGACACTGTTCAGAGAGGTGTACTGTTTTCCCTCCTTGTAAATCTCACATTTGATGATGGACCACAGGTTCTCAATGGGGTTCAGATCAGGTGAACAAGAAGGCCTTGTCATTAGATTTTCTTCTTTTATACCCTTTCTTGCCAGACACGCTGTGGAGTACTTGGACGCGTGTGATGGAGCATTGTCCTGCATGAAAATCATGTTTTTCTTGAAGGATGCAGACTTCTTCCTGTACCACTGCTTGAAGAAGGTGTCTTCCAGAAACTGGCAGTAGGACTGGGAGTTGAGCTTGACTCCATCCTCAACCCGAAAAGGCCCCACAAGCTCATCTTTGATGATACCAGCCCAAACCAGTACTCCACCTCCACCTTGCTGGCGTCTGAGTCGGACTGGAGCTCTCTGCCCTATACCAATCCAGCCACGGGCCCATCCATCTGGCCCATCAAGACTCACTCTCATTTCATCAGTCCATAAAACCTTAGAAAAATCAGTCTTGAGATATTTCTTGGCCCAGTCTTGACGTTTCAGCTTGTGTGTCTTGTTCAGTGGTGGTCGTCTTTCAGCCTTTCTTACCTTGGCCATGTCTCTGAGTATTGCACACCTTGTGCTTTTGGGCACTCCAGTGATGTTGCAGCTCTGAAATATGGCCAAACTGGTGGCAAGTGGCATCTTGGCAGCTGCACGCTTGACTTTTCTCAGTTCATGGGCAGTTATTTTGCGCCTTGGTTTTTCCACACGCTTCTTGCGACCCTGTTGACTATTTTGAATGAAACACTTGATTGTTCGATGATCACGCTTCAGAAGCTTTGCAATTTTAAGAGTGCTGCATCCCTCTGCAAGATATCTCACTATTTTTGACTTTTTTGAGCCTGTCAAGTCCTTCTTTTGACCCATTTTGCCAAAGGAAAGGAAGTTGCCTAATAATTATGCACACCTAATATAGGGTGTTGATGTCATTAGACCACACCCCTTCTCATTACAGAGATGCACATCACCTAATATGCTTAATTGGTAGTAGGCTTTCAAGCCTATACAGCTTGGAGTAAGACAACATGCATAAAGAGGATGATGTGGTCAAAATACTCATTTGCCTAATAATTCTGCACGCAGTGTATATACTTATGTCCCCCCCCAGTCACGGGTGTCCCCCCTCTGGTATGTGCCTGCAGGAGGGAGAGGACGACAACTGGACAATTATGTCCAGTTTCGGCCACTACAAAGGATCAATAAAGATCCTCTGCCCTTTGATAACATCTCTAGCAGACCCGGAGATGTTATGCATAACAGGGACAGGGGAACAAAGAGCTCCCCTGCCCCTGTGTGCCGCATACCTCCGGCGCTGTAATTACAGCACCAGAGGTATGCGATATCTTCACAGGCGGGAGGATCAAAGAATGGAAGCCAGCCAGGACGTCATATCACCGTGCCAGCCCACGTGGACTTGGCTGAGCGCGGGAAGATGGGAGCAAGCGCGGCCGGGTTTAAATACCCTGGCCATGCGGCGCTCAAGGAAGAAACCCGTTCACCCTCCCCAGAAGAAATAGAGCGCAGGCAACCATGCGCCGGGCTGCGCTGCGCTAGCAGAGGGAAAGCGCACTCTGTGCTGAGCAGAGAAGATCCCCCCATTGAAAAAGCACAGGCAGCGCTGGGGGAAGGAAGAGACGAGCAGCATTTACCCTTGGATGGCTAAGTTACCTCTATACCACCAACGCAATATTAACCCCTTTTATTACCCCAGCATTATAACTAGGGTTCAGCGAACCCGAACTGTACAGTTCGGGTTCGTACCGAACTTTAGGAATTTTGGAAGCCGGACTCGAACATTTCAGTAAAAGTTTGGGTTCGATGTTCGGTGCTTTCTCTGCGCTTTTTGAGCGGCTGTAGAGCAGCCAATCAACAAGCGTTTAACTGTCTGACCTTAGAAGCCATCACAGCCATGCCTACTAATGGCATGGCTGTGATTGGCCAGTGCAGCATGTGACCCAGCCTCTATATAAGCTGGAGTCACGTAGCGCCGCACATCACTCTGCTGTTACATGTGTAGGGAGAGGATGATGCTGCTGGTGATTTCAGGGAGAGAATAGGAGAGAATCTGTGATCAGAACTCGAATCTAACTCAGCGATCGACATACATTTAGTTGTGTGGGTGCTGTGCACAATCTTTTTACCCTGCCCTGAGCCCAGTGACAGAGAAAAATAACTTTTATCCGTCTGTTAGTTAGGTGGGCGGCGGCGGCCATTTTATGCAAGCTCTGAGCTCTGCATCGGAGCTTTTGTGACATTCAAATCCAAGCTTGAAATACTGCACTAATAATCTGGTTTAAAAAATCACCCTTTTTGGCAATATACAACATCTGGTGCATTTGTAGGATTAGTCAGTGTGCAATTTAAGCTAGAAATACAGCCATAATTTTCTGGGTTTTTAAAAACACACTTTTTTGCCAAAATACCCAATTTTACAGCCCTTGCAGCATCAGCACATGTGAAATTCAAGGGTTATATACAGCTTTCATATTCTTTTAGTAAAAAAAACACACTTTTTTTGGCAATATCCAACATCTGGATTAGTCAGTGTGCAATTTAAGCTAGAAATACAGCCATAATTTTCTGGGTTTTTAAAAACACACTTTTTTTTGCAAAATCCACTATTTTACAGATCTGCACGTGTGAAATTCAAGTTTAATATATACAGTGGGATACGAAAGTTTGGGCAACCTTGTTAATCGTCATGATTTTCCTGTATAAATCGTTGGTTGTTCCGATAAAAAATGTCAGTTAAATATATCATATAGGAGTCACACACAGTGATATCTGAGAAGTGAAATGAAGTTTATTGGATTTACAGAAAGTGTGCTATAATTGTTTAAACAAAATTAGGCAGGTGCATAAATGTGGGCACTGTATTCATTTTATTGATTCCAAAACCTTTAGAACTAATTATTGGAACTCAAATTGGCTTGATAAGCTCGGTGACCCCTGACCTACATACATAGGTGAATCCAATTATGAGAAAGAGTATTTAAGGGGGTCAATTGTAAGTTTCTCTCCTCTTTTAATTTTCTCTGAAGAGTAGCAACATGGGGGTCTCAAAACAACTCTCAAATGACCTGAAGACAAAGATTGCTCCCCATCATGGTTTAGGGGAAGGATACAGAAAGCTGTATCAGAGATTTCAGCTTCTGTTTCCACAGTTAGGAACATATTGAGGAAATGGAAGACCACAGGCTCAGTTCAAGTAAAGGCTCGAAGTGGCAGACCAAGAAAAATCTCGGATAGACAGAAGCGACGAATGGTGAGAACAGTCAGAGTCAACCCACAGACCAGCACCAGAGACCTACAACATCATCTTGCTGCAGATGGAGTCACTGTGCATCGTTCAACCATTCGGCGCACTTTACACAAGGAGATGCCGTATGCGAGAGTGATGCAGAGGAAGCCTTTCCTCCACTTGAGGTCGGCTAAAGCACATTTGGACAAGCCAGCTTCATTTTGGAATAAGGTGCTGTGGACTGATGAAACTAAAATTGAGTTATTTGGCCATAACAAGGGGCGTTATGCATGGAGGAAAAAGAACACAGCATTCCAAGAAAAACACCTGCTACCTACAGTAAAATATGGTGGTGGTCCCATCATGCTGTGGGGCTGTGTGGCCAGTGCAGGGACTGGGAATCTTGTCAAAGTTGAGGAACGCATGGATTCCACTCAGTATCAGCAGATTCTGGAGACCAATGTCCAGGAATCAGTGACAAAGCTGAAGCTGCGCCGGGGCTGGATCTTTCAACAAGACAACGACCCTAAACACTGCTCAAAATCCACTATGGCATTTATGCAGAGGAACGAGTACAACGTTCTGGAATGGCTATCTCAGTCCCCAGACCTGAATATAATTGAAAATCTGTGGTGTGACTTAAAGAGAGCTGTCCATGCTCGGAAGCCATCAAACCTGAATGAACTAAAGATGTTTTGTAAAGAGGAATGGTCTAAAATACCTTCAACCAGAATCCAGACTCTCATTGGAACCTACAGGAAGCGTTTAGAGGCTGTAATTTCTGCAAAAGGAGGATCTACTAAATATTGATTTCTTTTTTGTGGTGCCCAAATGTATGCACCTGCCTAATTTTGTTTAAACAATTATAGCACACTTTCTGTAAATCCAATAAACTTCATTTCACTTCTCAGATATCACTGTGTGTGTCTCCTATATGATATATTTAACTGACATTTTTTATCGTAACAACCAACGATTTATACAGGAAAATCATGACGATTAACAAGGTTGCCCAAACTTTCGCATCCCACTGTACAGCTTTCATATTCTGTTACTTAAAAAAACACACTTTTTTGGCAATATACAACATCTGGATTAGTCAGTGTGCAATTTAAGCTAGAAATACGCCCATCATTTTCTAGGGTTTTAAAAACACACTTTTTTGGCAAAATCCACTATTTTACAGCCCTTTCAGCATCAGCACGTTTGAAATTCAAGGGTTATATACAGCTTTCATATCCAGTTAGTAAAAAAACATTTTTTTTTGGCAATATCCAACATCTGGATTACTCAGTGTGCAATTTAAGCTAGAAATACAGCCATAATTTTCTGGGGTTTTAAAAACACACTTTTTTGCCAAAAATACCCAATTTTACAGCCCTTGCAGCATCAGCACGTGTGAAATTCCAGGGTTATATACTGCTGTCATATTCAGTTATTAAACAAACACCCAGTTTGGCCAAAAAACTTAAATTGAGGCCTAGTCTGGATCAGTACGTGTGAGATACACCATTTATACACTGTGGTTATATTATTCTATTAATAAAACACCCTTTTTTGGGAAAAATACACAATTTTTCTGGTCTTGCACCATCAGCAAGTGTGAAATTCAAGGTTTATATACTGCTGTCATATTCAGTTATTAAACAAACACCCGTTTTGGGCAAAAAAGTTTATTTTGCAGCCTTTGCTGCAGATGTCGCGACAGAACCTGCAGCGGTATTTGGTCGGGCCTAATCCGGCTCTACGAATGGTGAGGCCAGAACATGTACAGGCGATAGTAGATTGGATGGCTAACAGTGGATTCAGTTCCTTCACATTGTCTCCCACCCAGTCTCCTGCTGAAAGACCACAGTTGGCACCTGCAGCCGATGTCCATTAGTCTTTCACCTCACCCCCTTGCAAATCAGCCAAGCAGTCTGAGCCCCAAGTCATGCAGCAGTCTCTTCTGCTTTTTGATGACTCTGTTAGCAAGGTTTCCCAGGGCCATCCAACTATCCATGCCCCAGAAGTGGATGCCCAACCACTTATGTTTCAAGATGAGTACATGGGAGGACCATCGCAGCACGTCTCGGATGATGTCGAAACACAGGTGCCAACTGCTGGGGCTTTCGAAAGTGTGCAGACCGACAAGGAGGGCAAGGGTGAAGACTGGGTGGAAGATGATGTGGAGGACGATGAGGTCCTCGACCCCACATGGAATCAAGGTCATGCGAGTGACCTATGTAGTTCGGAGGAAGAGGCGGTGGTCACACAGAGCCACCAGCACAGCAGAAGAGGGAGCAGGGTGCAAAAGCGGAGCAGAGCGGCCGTCCTCTAGACAGTACGCCTGCTACTCCCCACCGCAGCAAGAGACCGAGCACACCAAAGCCAGCTCCAAGGAGTTCCCTCGCGTGGCAGTTCTTCAGACAATGTGCTGACGACAAGACACGAGTGGTTTGCACGCTGTGCAATCAGAGCCTGAAGAGCACAACCTGCATAACCAGGCATTTAAGTGCAAAGCACGAGCTGCAGTGGAGTAGACACCTCAAAAACCAAGAAAGGTCTCTGGCTCCTCCTGCTTCCTCTTCTGCTGCAGTCTCGGCCTCTTCATCCACCTCTGGAGTGACAGTGCCACCTGCCACCCTGAAAACAGAGGATCTGCCAGCAACACCACCATCTCCACAATGTCCCACGGAAGCGTTCAGCTCTCTATCTCCCAAATGCTGGAGAGGAAGAGGAAGTACCCCCCTACCCACCCGCGATCCCTAGCCCTGAATGCCAG
The DNA here is from genome assembly GCF_905171765.1 of Bufo bufo. NCBI lineage: Eukaryota > Metazoa > Chordata > Amphibia > Anura > Bufonidae > Bufo > Bufo bufo. The sequence continues at coordinate 692,175,471 of NC_053391.1, forward strand.
CATTTCTAAATTATTGGCCTTTGAAATGCTGTCATTCCGTCCGGTGGGGACGGATAGTTTTAAAGGCCTTATGGCGCTGGCTGTCCCACAGTACGTCGTGCCCAGCCACCACTACTTTTCCAGGCGAGCCATCCCTTCCCTGCACAACCAAGTAGGGGACAAAATCAGGTGTGCACTGCGCAACGCCATCTGTGGCAAGGTGCACCTTACTACGGATACGTGGACCAGTAAGCACGGTCAGGGACGTTATATCTGCATAACAGCACACTGGGTAAATGCAGTTGCGGCTGGGCCTGAGGGGGATAGCAGTTTGGTGCAGGTCCTTCCACCACCGAGGATTGCAGGGCGCTTCAGTTTGCCTCCTGTTGCTTCCTCCTCTTACTCCGCTTCCTCATCCTCTACCAGCTCCTCATCCGGTCAGCGTAACAACTTCACCACCAACTTCAGCACAGCCAGGGATAAACGACAGCAGGCAGTTTTAAAACTTATCTGTTTGGGGGACAAACCCCACACCGCGCAGGAGCTGTGGACGGACCTTGAACAACAGACCGATGAGTGGTTGGTGTCAGTGAGCCTCAAGCCCGGCCTGGTGGTGTGCGATAATGTGCGAAATCTCGTAGCAGCTCTGGGACTAGCCGGTTTGACGCACATCCCTTGCCTGGCGCATGTGCTGAATTTGGTGTTGCAGAGATTCCTTAAAAATTTCCCCGATATGTCAGAGCTGCTGCAGACTGCTGGTATTCAGGAACAGGGGTTAGGATGAGAGAGCTACCACGGGGCCCCCCGTTATTCACCTTTACCATAACAAAGGACACGGACACCGTTTGTTACTTTTAACTTGTTTTACTGGGTGATGATCAGCCACAGCTAAACATTACAACGGCAAATTAAACTCCTCCCCCAACCATTCCTTCGGTGCGGCGTGACAACCCCTGGACCCCAGGGGGCTCGTGCGCCAAACCCGTTACCACCATGCTCCTTTTCTCTAAATTGCCGCCAGCTGTGACTTCCGACTCCAATCCATAACCAGGAACCTCGAACAAAAGAAAACAACATGACCATCCAAACTTAAACACAAAACATAACAATAAGGGAGGGAGGGCGGGACCAGCTTTCCTTCACCGTAAAGAGGAAGGGCCAGGAGCAGGGGGGGGAGTATATATCACCTCCCATTGCCAGTCCCTAATCACCGTCTCTAAACCATCGGGTGCTATCCATAAAGTGCGGACCGTCTGTGCGCGCTTTCGGCGTTCTCACCCTGCTGCTGCTTGCCTCTCAGTGCTGCAGCATAACTTCGGCCTTCCCGCTCACCGCCTCATATGCGACATGCCCACAAGGTGGAACTCCACCTTGCACATGTTGGAGAGACTGTGCGAGCAGCAGCAGGCCATAGTGGAGTTTCAGCTGCAGCACGCACGGGTGAGTCGCTCGGCGGAACAGCACCACTTCACCATCAATGACTGGGCCTCCATGCGAGACCTGTGTTCCTTGTTGCGCTGTTTCGAGTACTCCACCAACATGGACAGTGCCGATAACGCCGTTCTCAGCGTAACTATCCCACTTCTATGCCTCGTTGAAAATACGCTGCTGGCGATGATGGAAGAGGATGTGGCACAGGAGAAGGAGGAGGAAGAGGAATCATTTTGTAGGGTTTCCGGCCAGTCATTCCCAAGTGGCTCCCAGGGTGGGTTCCTGCACCCACAAACGCCAGGTACACAATTGTCCAGCCAGGGTACAGTTCTGAAGGATGATGAGGTGGAGGAGGAGGAGGAACCATGTTCACAGCAGGGTGGCACCCAGACCAGCTCATGGCCATCACTGGTGCGTGGCTGGGGGGATACAGAGGACACAGACGATACACCTCCCACAGAGGACAGCTTTTCGTTGACTCTGGGCAGCCTGGCACACATGAAGGCAGAGGATGAGGAAGAGGTCGGTAACTTAGCTGGGGCATCGCCAGCACCTCAGAAGGCAGGGTTAGCATGGCCGAAATGTGGAAAAGCTTTGTCAGCACGCCACAACAACCAGCACCACCAGCTGATATGAAACGTCTTAGCAGGAGGCAGCATTTCAGCAACATGGTGGGGCAGTATGAGCAAAATGTTGTAGAATATTTGTCGATTATTCGCGAATTCGATTATTCGTTATGACTCATTGGCCCACAAGCAAGAAGCAGGGAGGAATCATGTGTTCAGATGGGAAAAAATGACGAATATTCACTATAACGAATATATAGCACTATATTCAAAATATTCACGAATTCTCGAAGTTGTGATATTCGAGATAAAAATTCACTATTCGAATATTCGCGCTCAACACTAGTGACTGACTCAGCCATTCAAGAACATTCCACTTCTTTGCTTTAATAAACTCCTGGGTTGCTTTGGCTTTATGTTTTGGGTCATTGTCCATCTGTATTATGAAACGCTGACCAATCAGTTTGGCTGGATTTGAGCACAGAGTTTGTCTCTGAAAACCCCAGAATTCATCCGATTGCTTCTGTCCTGTGTCACATCATCAATAAACACTAGGGCCCCGGAACCACCGGCAGCCATGCATGCCCAAGCATCACACTGCCTCCGCCGTGCTCTACAGACGATGCGGTATGCTTTGGATTATGAGCTGTACCGCGCCTTCACCATACTTTTTTCTTTCCATCATTCTGGTAGAGGTTGATCTTGAAATCACAGAAATATAGTGGCAAATATGGGGGAGCTGCTCAAACCCCAAACACTGTAGCGTGTTTTTCATTGGGGGAGCAGTCCCACCGCATGTGGACCGCAGCAAACGACCATCCCCAGCAAAAAATGCATACAATGGAGGATGTCGGCGCGGTCCACATGCACCACAAAGGCATCCTACACAAAATGAAGCATTGTGCGGATGAAAATATAATTATATAAATCACAGAAAAAAATGCACCAAACGTGATTTATATAATTATATTTTCATCCGCACAATGCTCCGTTTTGTGTAGGATGCCTTTGTGGTGCATGTGGACCGCGCCGACATCCTCCATTGTATGCATTTTTTTGCTGGGGATAGTTGGTTACTGCGGTCCACATGCGGTGGGGCTGCTCCCCCAATGAAAAACACGCTACAGTGTTTGGGGTTTGAGCAGCTCCCCCATATTTGCCACTATATTTCTGTGATTTTGTTTTATATGTATTGAATGTGCCTTTACCTGGCATTTAAACACTCTTTTGCACCTGGTGACCTCCATCACACGGTCTGATATGGGTGTGGCTTACAGTCTGGCTTTGTTCACATTGCATTAGTTGTCCTGCTATGCGGTTGTGTGGAAGCTGGCTGTGAGCTGGATTTCATCTCCTTCAGACCGTGTTCACACCACAGTTAGCATAGTGGTAGGACCCCCTTGCCATGCTGAGTGACCGTGACGTGGTGCATGATGGGCTCCGATATCTTCCTGACAGGAATATATTGGCAAAAGTCTCAGCTTTTAATATCTACTTGTATGACTAGCCAGTATAGTCAGTGGCATATCCGTTTGGTGCATTTTTTTCTGTGATTTATAGAGGTTGATCTTGGTTTTATCTGTCCGAAGAATGTTCTTTCAGAAGTGTGCTGGTTTTTTAAGATGTTTTTTTTTTTAGCAAAGTCTAATCCAGCCTTCCTATTCTTGAGGCTGATGAGTGGCTTGCATCGTGAACCCTCTGTATTTCCTTTCATGCCGTCTTCTCTTTATGGTAGATTTGGATATTGATCCACCTGTATCCTGGATAGTGTTGTTCACTTGGTCGGCTGTTGTGAGGGGGCTTCTCTTCACCATGGTAATTATTCTGCCATCATCCACCACTGTTGTCTTCCGTTGGCGTCCAGGTCATTTTGCATTGTTGAGGTCACCAGTGCTTCCTTTCTTTCTCAGGATGAACCAAACTGTAGATTTTGCCGCTCCTAATAGTGCAGCAATTTCTCGGATGGGTTTTTCCTGTTTTCGCAGATGATGGATGGCTTGTTTCACCTGCATGGAGACCTCCTGTGACCGCATGTTTACTTCTCAGCGAAAACTTCAAAATGCAAGCACCACACCTCAGATCAACTCCGGGCCTTTTATGTGCTTAATTGAGAATTAAATAATGATGGGATTGCCCAGACCTGTCCATGAAACAGCCTTTGAGTCAATTGTCCAATTACTTTTGGTTCCAATTACTCATGTCTATTATATCTATCTATCTATCTATCTATCTATCTATCTATCTATCTTATATCTGTCTATCTATCTATCTATCTCTCATATCTGTCTATCTATCTATCTATCTATCTATCTATCTATCTCATATCTGTTGTGTCTATCTATCTATCTATCTATCTATCTATCTATCTATCTATCTATCTATCTCATATCAGTCTATCTATCTATCTATCTATCTATCTATCTCATATCTGTCTATCTAGAGCCACTCTGAACATTCCTCTTCTACGTATTCTCACTTTCAGCCAAAGAAAATTCCAATTATCTCTGTGCCCATGGTTTATGGCTTGGCATGAGCAGCGCTATTACCGCCGTACATTACTTGTGACACAAATACGATGGAGAACGTTCTCCTCACTTCACCGCACAAGATCCTAGAAAGATCTACAGTTACTGTACTGCAAATGTCTGCACACCCCGGGGCCGACACAAATACAGACACTGTGACTCTATCTATCTATCTATCTATCTATTATCTATCTATCTCATATCTATCTATCTATCTAATATCTATCTATCTATCTATCTATCTATCTATCTATCTATCTATCTATGTATCTATCTTCCTGTCTGTCTATCGATTCATCCATCTGTCTTTCCGTCTACCTATCTATCTTAGACACTTCAGCTGCATCTCTTATATCTCGTATTTCCCATCAGCCCTCACTCTCATTTATATCCACATTTTGTGAAGTCAATGAGGCGGTGGTAAATGTTCTCAGCCGCTTTATTACTGCTCTTACACTCTTTTTGTACGACTCAATTAAAAGTGTTGTAGTAATGATGTGACTGAGAAATAATTAGTGAGCCTCAGCCTTGTCATCCATCATCGGCAGCTTCCTTTATACTCATGATGAGATCTAGGGCGGAGAACTTGTAACTTGGTAGCTATGGGGTAAGAGACGAGACCCCAGGAGTAGCTGGTCCCATACCTCTGGCATAGTATGAACCTATGCAGCTAGCCATAGGGTAACGCCCCCCTCTACTACATGGCACATGAATACAGGATGGGGTGAACAGGGAGAGTAACTGCAGCTATTACAGCCGGTATACAGACGTGTCCTTCCGTATCTTACAGATATGTTTTCTAATACTCTGTCTGGAGATGTTTAATCTCTGTGCCTAGATGAGGCCGCCAGGTGGTTGATTTGTGAATTGCAGCCTAACAAGGATTTTGCTGGAATGCGTCCTGGAGGAAATGACAAGCTTAGATATTGCTGACATAAGGCATTATGGCAGTCACAAGGATACTGTGCCTGTCATAGGGCATTAAAACACTATGGCCATGTGGTTTTTTTAGCTGTCACTGAGCTTTTGTGGATGACATTGAAGCACTTTGACACTCTTGATAAAATTTGGCTGTCACTTGGATATTCTGGCATTGAGGCTCTCACAGGGGTATTATGGCTGTCATTGGGAATTGTGGCTGTCATAAAGGTATAGAGGCTATTATAGCGGTATTGTGGCTGTCATAGAGGTATTAAGGTTGCCATAGAGATATTGAGGCTGCCTTAGAGGTATTAAGGCTGCCATAGAGGTATTGAGGCTGCCATAGAGGTATTGAGGCTGTCATAGAGGTATTGAGGCTGCCATAGAGGTATTGAGGCTGCCATAGAGGTATTGAGGCTGTCATAGAGGTTTAGAGGCTGTCATATAGGTATTGAGGCTGCCATACAGGTATTGAAGCTGTCATAGAGGTTTAGAGGCTGACATAGAAGTATTGAGGCTGTCATAGAGGTATTGAGGTTGTCATAGATATATTGAGGCTGCCCTAGATATATTGAGGCTGCTATAGAGGCTTTGGGGCTGTCATAAAGGCATTGAGGCTGTCATAGAGGTATTGAAGCTGCTATAGATATATTAAGGCTGTTATAGAGGTATTGAGGCTGTCATAGAGGTATTGAGGCTGTCATAGAGGTATTTAGACTGTCATAGAGGTATTGAGACTGTCATAGAGTTATTGAGGCTGTCATAGAGGTATTGAGGCTTCCATAGAAGTATTGAAGCTGTCATAGAGGTAATGAGGCTATCATAGAGGCATTGAAGCTGCCATAGAGATATTGAGGCTATCATAAAGGTATTGAGGCTGTCATAGAGGTATTGAAGTTGTCATAGATATATCGAGGCTGCCACACATATATTGAGGCTGTCATAGAGGCATTGGGGCTGTCATAGAGGCATTGAGGCTGTCATAGAGGCATTGAGGCTGTCATAGAGGTATTGAGGCTGCTATAGATATATTAAAGCTTTCATAGAGGTATTGAGGCTGTCATAAAGGTATTGAGGCTTCCATAGAGGTATTGAGGCTGTCATAGAGGTACTGAGGCTGTCATAGAGGTATTGAGGCTATCACAGAGGTATTCAGGCTGCCATAGAGGTATTGAGGCTGCCATAGAGGTATTGAGGCTGTCACAGAGGTATTGAGGCTGCCATAGAGGTATTGAGGCTGCCATAGAGGTATTGTGGAGCTCAGCAGAAGCACGTTATAGTTCGGGGAAGTCCTCCAGCTTTCCATGCTGGTCTGACTGGGGAAGAAGGTGAACGCCCAGTCTGGTGTACGGGGGAGTGAAGCCTCAGGGCGGTCATAGGATGAGTTGCCAGATAATCAGAATAGGGTGAGAGGAGCGGGTCACACACAGATAGATGTTTTGGCGGGAGTGCCTGCCCCTCTGTGGCTGGATTTACATTACATTTTTCCCACCCATATACAAAAAAGAATATCCATTACCGGATGCCTCAGATGGATTCCACACAGCGGCACCTGTCACCGTAGAGTTCCATTGTAATAAAATAACCAGGAAAAAGTCTAGTACCGTGTTAGCCAATAGAAAACTAGTTTAGTGCTCTCATTAAGGTTAGATACCTGCAATACTCCAATACTCTAATACTTAATGAAAGCACTTAAAAGCTGGACTCTGCAGGAGACAAAAGTTTTCCTAATGTATATCTCAAACAGATGACAAAAACGTGATGTAAACCCTTCCTAACAGAGGTGGCTGCACGGCCCCCCCATGGCGGGTTATAGCTGATCGCACTGTCAGAGGCGGCATCTCCCTCCGCTCTCTTCTGCACCGGCGCTCCGCTATCTGAATTCATAGACTCTTCACTTTTTTCTTCATCGCACACAGCAATATCATAAAATGCATCCGGAGGAATCATCTCTAGAAGCCTCCGACGCTCCAGAGCCGCTCTGATCATTCCTCTTCTACATATTCTCACTTTCAGCCAAAGAAAATTCCAATTATCTCCGTGCCCATGGTTTATGGCTCGGCACGAGCTGCTCTATTACCGCCGTACATTACTGGTGACACGAATACGATGGAGAACGTTCTCCTCACTTCACCGCACAAGATCCTACGAAGATCTACGGTTACTGTCCTGCAAATGTCTGCACACCCCGGGGCCAACACAAATACAGACACTGTGGATCTATCTATCTATCTATCTCATATCTATCTATCTATCTATCTATCTATCTATCTATCTATCTATCTATCTCTCTCTCTCTATCTATAAATCTATCTATCTCCTATCTATCTCCTATCTATCTATCTATCTATCTATCTATCTATCTATCTATCTATCTATCTATCGATCTATCTATTATCTATCTATCCCATATCTATCTATCTATCTATCTATCTATCTATCTATCTATCTATCTATTATCTATTATCTATCTATCTATCTATCTATCTATCTATCTATCTATTATCTATCTATTATCTATTATCTATTATCTATCTATCTATCTATCTATCTATCTATCTATTATCTATCTATTATCTATCTATTATCTATCTATCTATCTATCTATCTATCTATCTATTATCTATCTATCTATCATCTATCTATCTATCTATCTATCTATCTCATATCTATCTATCTCTCTATCTATCTATCTATCTATCTCATATCTATATATCTATCTATCTATCTATCTATCTATCTCTATCTATAAATCTATCTATCTCCTATCTATCTATCTATCTATCTATTATCTATCTATCTATCTATCTATCTATCTATCTATCTATCCCATATATCTATCTATCTATCTATCTATCTATCTATCTATCTATCTATCTATCTATCTATCTATTATCTATCTATCTATCTATCTATCTATCTATCTATCTATCCCATATCTATCTATCTATCTATCTATCCCATATCTATCTATCTATCTATCTATCCCATATCTATCTATCTGTCTATCTATCTGTCATCTATCTTGTATCTCATATCTATCTATCTATTATCTATCTATCTATCTATCTATCTATCTATCTATCTATCTATCTATCTATTATCTATCTATTATCTATCTATCTATCTATCTATCTATCTATCTATCTATCTATTATCTATCTATTATCTATCTATCTATCTATCTATCTATTATCTATCTATTATCTATCTATCTATCTATCTATCTATCTATCTATCTATCTATCTCATATCTATTATCTATCTATCTATCTCATATCTATCTATTATCTATCTATCTATCTCAAATCTGTCTTTTAATCTGTCTATCTCTTTTCTACTTATACTGTATATCTATCAACCTTCCTTCCTTCTCCACCATACTTTCATTTAATTAAAGGGCATCTGTCAGCAGTTCTGTACCTATGACACCGGCTGACCTGTTACATGTGCACTTGGCAGCTGAAGGAATCTGTGTTGCTCCCATGTTCATATGTGCCTTCATTACTGAGAAAGATGATGTTTTCATATATGCAAATGAGTCTCTAGGAGCAACAGGGGATTTGTCATTGCACCTAGAGGCTCCACTATTTCTGCAGCTGCTGTGCCCTCTGCACTTTGATTGACAGGGCTTGGCAGTGTAAACGTCATCATACCTGGTTCTGTCCATGAAAGTGGAGCAGAGAAAGTGGAGCCTCTAGGTGTAATGCCAACACCCCCGTTGCTCTTAGAAGCCTTATCTTCATATATTAAAACATGAGCCGCTGCACATCGCTGCATATATGCCAGAGAGAGCTGCCAGATCTCCACTGCATCCCATTATAGTCAATGCGGTCAGGCGGGCACATGGCACATCTGGCTATACCGGATCCGGAGAACTCCGCAAGGTTTTATTAATGCATGTGTGACACTAGTCTAGCGATTTTCACAAGCATCTCATAGGCTTTACCGTATCTACTGTGTAACAGGCATTCTGACAGGACAGCCCCGGGGGTACTTATTTTGGTACCAATGATTGCAATACTAAGCTAGACTGCGGAGTAACAAAGAGAGACACTTCCGTTTGTTTAAATTCCTTAGAATCTGGGTTTTCTTGTGTTGAGTCACTTGTTTGGCGGAGAAGAGGTTAAAATGACAAATGTATACAAAGTTACCATTTCTATTATCGCTATTATTTTTATTATCTGTACTCCCACAATTCACTGCTTCGCCGCACTCCCCCATCTGGGAGGAGCTTACGGCACTGTTCATCCTGAGCTACATGCTCAAGTAGAGAAGAGCCAATCGATTCTCCAGAATCAAATTTTGACCCAAATTTTTCAAAAAATTTGAATTCAAAAGATTCAATGCAGGTGAATCGGACCAGAGAGAGAGAGAGAGAGAGATTTGAAGTACTTTGTAGAACCAATTCGTACCTGAATCGAATCCCAAGGTGAATTCGGACCAGTCAGACCCGCAATGAATTTTAAGAAGTCCACTCATCTCTAATTACGAGCCATTTTGTGTGGGCATCCTGATTGGAGTAACCAAGCCAAGTTTAATGTTTTTTATTTTATTTAAAAAGTATATTTTCCTATATGGAAAATCTTTTTAAAAAATTGGTAATTTTTTGTTATTATTTTTTTTTTAGAAGTTTACGCTTTTAAAGCAGATGACTAGAGAATCTGAAATTCGTCGTGACTTCAGCAGAACTGAATCCAGCAAAAAAGGTCCCAGCAGACGTTCTTGTTTTCAATCAGTTATATTCTTTTTTTGTAACTACAAAGTAATAACAGGACGCGTTTCGGCCCGTCCAGCCTTTCTCAACTGCATGATGACAATGAAAACCTGATTACATTTATAGGTGCAGGATCACCTGGTCATGACATCATCAGCTGATTAGACAAACAGGAAATAACATATATAACATAACAGAGTGTCCATTCTTATTTCAAATCGTGTTATTCTGCAGGCCCAAAAACCTTCGGCTATCAGCGGGGTATTGCAGCCTGTGAACAAAACACTCCAAATTATAAACTATTAAAAACACATAATCTCATAATCCCTATTCATCCCCCTGGGTTGTAGAGTATCCAATGTATGGATCCAATATGCCTCCTTTCTAAGTAGTAATTTCTTCAAATCACCTCCCCTTCTTGGTTGATAAACCCGCTCTATATTTCAGAATTTTAGTTGTGAGATGGAATGGTTACATTTGTCAAAGTGGAACGGTACAGGGAGTAGTAAATTCTTATTCCGTATAGTGGACTTATGTTTAACAATACGGCCCCCCACTGTCTGCGTGGTCTCCCCCACATACAGTAGGCTGCAGCGTGTGAAAGGATCGTGAGCTGTTACCTCTGCTTTACATTTCAGCTGAACTGAAGACCATGCAAGGCCGAGCTAAATGAGACCTTTCAGATGCCTAATCTTATTAATCGCCCCTCTTTTTTTTTTTAGCTTCATTTATTTCCCATTTTTATCCGGGGAAGGGACAGAGCGCGGAATCAATCAGGGCGCTCAGTGACATCTGCAGACAGGGTGACTGATGATACCTCATATTATATGAAATCCTATTATCGCCTAATGTGCCTCCTGTCATCGCACATTGTAATTTCGCTGATGGTTTTGTCCAGTTATAGCCAAATTCCATTTTGTTTTGTCAAGAAGAAAATTTGACAAGCGAGAAAATGAGTAATGCGGGAGATCACTTTACTTTTTAAGCTGAAAATTTTAAAAAGTTTGTGACCCAACAGGATCCAACAGGTCCGGCGGGCCCGTAACAGTAGCAGAGGATCTTCCGGCCTGAGCTGTGATGGATCCCAAAGGTCCTGCAGGTGACAACCCCATGTGGACGTGACTTTGGAGAAATTCAAAGTGAACATGCACAAGTTCTGCATGCAAGAGGCATAGAAAGAAAGGTTGCAGAGGTGGCATGTGCCTGATGCCCGAGAGTTCCCAAAGAGTTCTCTGCCACAAAAGAAGTCACCAGTGGCACTTGTTAGATGAGGACTTGGTACAAATATTGTATTGGGGTCCAGGAGTTTCAAGTTATGCCTCATTTGGTATAGATGGAGGCTACATCCCCAGTTTATTCTCCCCTGAAAGGACCAACGGACCCCGGTGTCACTGCATTTCAAACATAGAAAGTATATGTTTTCTATTCCCAAAGGTATCTACCAATAACACATAGTGTCCTGCCTTGAAAATGGCGGTTAAAGGTGAATCAAGTCCCACAAGTTGGTGAGAAATACTTGACATCAACTTCTACAATATCAAAGCTCTTGTTCATAGACTGAGCTTGAGAATATCCAGGAATGAACCTCGGTTGTAGGAAAAGTGTGTGAATGACCTGGTGTAACCAAGGATATTCTCATGTTTCTCATGTCCTGTGCTGTTATTGGTGATACCGATGATGCTCACTCAAGGATGTCCACATGAATGATAGTCCAGGTGAATTTCTATGAAAGTCCTCCTCGTATGGGGCAAATCACAGAAATGGTTTATTGAAACTTTGTATCAATACACATTGTACAGTAGATGCTTCCAGGAACAGGTTCCTATATTCCATCTCCTCTTGTGTCTCTATGAGGTGGCAGACTACCCCTGGACATATTTGAGGACTATTGCTGCTTGTTCAGCTGTTCCTGTAGAGAGTTTTTTGCATGGTTTCTTTCCCATTTTGTCTCTGTTTTAATGTTTACCAGGATAATACAATTCCCCTTCATCTTGATTTCATATCTGCAGCAATTAGATGGAAATTTTGCCGTGAAATATGCCTGATAAGATGGACACCTCTGAAAACACTGACAACGGAGATAAGCCTCACAGGTCATTTCATCTTAGTATTTTATCTGTCAGATAAGCAAAAAATGCAGAATCGCTCCCGGAGGCGAGTGGATCCGTCAGCACCTTTTTCAGCTCACGAGGCGAGCGTTGCGGTACATTGTCTCCTCTTTGTTATGTTATGTTAAGCAGGTGTGATTATCCTCTGAACTGTGGCATAACTTGAAGCCCCTGGACATTAATCTAAAATGTGTATCATAAGTAAAACTTTTATATTTGAAATGCTTAAAAAAGACATGTCTATGAGGTGTAAGCGGGGGTGGAGAGGGTGACTATACCAGAAGAAAAAATGGAGGGGGGGAAGGAGAGAGCAGCAAGTGTTGCAAGCTGAGTGACTGGGTGGTTACTTATTACAAGTTGTGTTCAAAATTATTCAACCCCCACTGAAATTGAGTGTTTTGGCCAGTTTGACATTGATTTTGATCATTTCAGTCATCTTGTTTAAAATGAAATCAAAGAGGCACTTGTAAGTGACACAAATATAACATAACATTTATAATGAAATAACCACAAATGTCTTTTCTGTGCTCACATCATTATCAGTTTTATTCAGCCCCCAAGTGACATTCAATCTTAGTACTTAGTACAACATCCTTTTCCAGTTATAACAGCTTTTAAACGTGAAGCATAGCTTGACACAAGTGTCTTGCAGCGATCTACGGGTATCTTCGCTCATTCTTCATGGGCAAAAGCCTCCAGTTCAGTCACATTCTTAGGCTTGCGCGCTGCAACTGCTTTCTTTAAGTCCCACCAGAGGTTCTCAATCGGATTTAAGTCTGGTGACTGCGATGGCCACTTCACAATGTTCCAGCCTTTAATCTGCAGCCATGCTCTAGTGGACTTGGAGGTATGCTTGGGATCATTGTCCTGTTGAAAGGTCCAACGTCTCCCAAGCCTCAGGTTTGTGACGGAATGCATCACATTTTCATCCAATATCTCCTGGTACTGAAGAGAATTCATGGTACCTTGCACACGCTGAAGCTTCCCTGTACCTGTAGAAGCAAAACAGCCCCAAAGCATGATTGACCTCCCGCCATGCTTCACAGTAGGCAAGGTGTTCTTTTCTTCATAGGCCTTGTTCTTCCTCCTCCAAACATAGCGTTGATCCATGGGCCCAAACTGTTCTAATTTTGTTTCATCAGTCCACAGAAAACTTTTGTGGTTTGTCCACATGACTTTTGGCATACTGCAGTCGACTCTTCTTATTCTTTGGAGACAGCAAGGGGGTGCGCCTGGGAGTTCTGGCATGGAGGCCTTCATTACGCAGTGTGCGCCTTATTGTCTGAGCTGAGACTTCAGTACCCACATCTGACAAATCTTTTTTCAGTTCCTCAGCAGTCACACGGGGACTTTTCTCCACTTTGCGCTTCAGGTAGCGCACAGCAGTCGAAGTCAGAATCTTCTTTCTGCCACGACCAGGTAGCGTTTCAACAGTGCCCTTTGCCTTGAATTTGCGAATGATGCTTCCTATGGTGTCTCTTGGTATGTTTAACATCTTTGCAATCTTCTTATAGCCATTGCCCTTCCTGTGAAGAGAAATCACCTCTTCTCTTGTCTTCCTGGACCATTCTCTTGACTTCACTATGTTTGTAAACACACCAGTAAATGTCTAGAAGGAGCTGAGTATCACAGTCCTTTTACATCTGCCTAATTGGTGCTTATTATGCTTGATTGCTGCTCCTTGACATCCACAGGTGTTTTCAATACCTGATAGAAAACACTTGAATGAACCTCTGTTCTTAAGAGTGGTAGTCTTTAAGGGGTTGAATAATTGTGTCAATGAAGAAATCACAAAAAAAACATTTAATACTGTATTACAAAAAAACTTGATGTCATTTTAGTTGCATTTGGTTCTTTAAAAAGTCCTTGTAAGATTTCATTTTGAACACAATTACAAATGTACACTAAATTCCCTAAAACCCTTTACAGCATTGGGGGTTGAATAATTTTGAACACAACTGTATGGTGATCACCCATGTACTTGCCATAGAGGAAGTCCAGACCACCACTATGGAGCCTGAAGGTGAGGACCAGAGCACAACCTCACTTCACTTATTAGTGGTGTCCCGATTCTGGAATCTATGCTTGGCTGAGAGCTGCATTGGGGAGAAGGGGAAGCAGCCAGGTAAGTACATGTGTAGTTTGGTCCACGTTGAAGGTGGACTTGATGGCATGTTCCAGGAGATCACTTTTTTCTTTATGACCCTGCACTTTAGATTTGCCCCAATTAGAGGTGAGCAAATTGATTCCAAAATTCAGAAATTATACCCAAATTTTTCAAAAGGTTATGATTCTAATGGACCCAAATTTTGTGTGATTTGATTTAGGAGAATCAAGGAGAGAAAATCGAGTAGAAAGAGTTAAAAAGAGAAAACTGAGGCAACGGCGAGAATCGATGAGAGAGAATGAGAAACAAAGATTTCAAGAGAGAATCAAGAAGAGAGAGAACTGAGGAGAGAAATAGTAAGCAAAAGAATCGAAGGGAGAGAATTGATTACGGAGAATCAATTTGAGAAAGAGAGAATTGGTGATAAAGAGAAGCAGAGAGACTGAATTGAGATGAGAAAGAATCGAGGGGAAAGAGAGAATCAAGAAGAGAGAAGTGAGGAGAGAAAATGAAGGACAGAAAAAACTAAGGAGGGAGAGAGAATCGAGGAGCCAGAGAATAAAAGTAAGAGAGAGAGAAAGAATGGAGTAGAGAGAGAATTAAGGAGAGACAGAATTGAGAAGAGAACATAATTGAGAGAGAAGAAATCAAAGAGAGAAAATCAAGGATAGAGAGACTAATTGACTTCCAGAAAATCAGAGCATGTTCGATTCGGGTTGAATTTGTTCAGAACCCAATCGACTCGCCTTCCTGATTCACTTGTCTCAGATCCGAATTGAATTTTAAGAAATTTGCTCATCTTTTAGCCCCAATATCCTTTGAATTGTTGCCCCAAAAATGCAAACTAAGTGGAGGATTGGCTTCTGCTGGAAAGACCATCCTTTCAGTCTTTTAATGGAGCCCACCCTCATATAGGCCCACTATTGTGCACTTTACCTTAAAAATATTTTCCTCAAATGGATGATAGCACTTGCCTATCAAGGGTCTATATTAATAGTGTTGGTGTTGGGTAAGTAAAGGTCCCTTTCCACGGCCCGATTTTGGGTCATAACAAGCATTGATAGGTGCTTAATCCTGTTAATCAGAGCTCGTTAAAAAGACCTTTTCACAGGTCGATGGAAATGCACGGGGGAAAATGGATGTTAATATAATAGTTCATCCCTTATTCTTTAGAGACATGGGCTGCCGACTGCCATGTTTCAAACATTCATTCCCGATCATTGGCCCGATCATTGGCATACAGTATGTAATAGGACCTTAAATGTGAAAGACAATGGCTTGGCATGTCTTCTCTCTGCTGGCTGCGGATTCTCCCAGGCACGACACATAATGGTTAAATCAAAGTTTGCAGATCGCTTTATAATTGCTTTAAAATTGGGTAATTAGCTGCAGAGAACAAATCACAAAGTTGTTAAAATGTGTGTTCTCATTAAAATGGAAATTCTCCGTGGGCTGCCAAGCATGGCTCCGGAACGTGCCATGTGGTTTATTATTAATGCTCCAACTTGCAACTTTTAACTTTACGTTTCTGGATCCAGCACAATGTTAGTTAGAAAGTTAGTAAAAATTAAAAATCATAGTAAAGTTGAAGCTGAAGAAGATCTGCCTTTTTGTCTTCCTTGCTTTATGTCATGGAGAGTGGCCGTATCTTGTATTCGCCCCATAACCGGCTGTGTTCACAACCCCTTCTACCCACAGCCTGGAACATAGCGTGGAAAATTGTTTGTATCCTCATCTAGAGCAAAGGGTCCTATCCGACCAGCAACTGGGTCGAAACAGAGGACCCAGCTCTAATAGGGTCTGTGAAAATGGAGTTTCTAAGCTAGTAGATAGCTCCATTAATAGTTGGCCATCAACCTCAAGATGAACCAGCCTTAAAGTTTATCTGTGGTTACAAAGGAATTCCCACCACTCCATAGTTGATGTATTTTATTCGAACATTGTGTATCTAATCTATTTTTGGGGTCTTGCTTGTATGTATGTGCTCCGCATTCTGAGCCAATCAGGTATATCCTCTCTGCAGCTCATCTTCCCCTCTCACAGGAGGCAGTCTCAGAGAGAGAGAGAGAGAGAGAGAGAGAGAAAGAAAAGCTGCCGCTACAACCCCCTCCCCCCTCATCTCTGCCTATTATTCACTGTTTTATACCAGATTAAAAAGGTTGGAAAACATTTCCAGAGTCTACAGGTAGCAACAGGGAACTATAGGCAGCTGGAAAGTGAAGTAGATGTCACTGACCACACAGTTATATATATTGGCATACACTTTGGTTAGAAAACAGACGACACTGGGCCAGTTAATGGATTATCTGTACAAATGGGCACACTCTAAAAACATTACAGATATTGTGTATCTAATTATATTTTTGTTTATTTTTTAGGTGTTTTTTGAACATTTTATTCTCCCTGCTTCGAGAGTAGGCAGGCTCCCCCTGGGGGGATGTAGTCTCACAAAGAGAGAGAATCTGCATTACAAATCCTCCTCCCCTTCATCCTGGTCTACTATTCACAGTCTGGATGCATCTTGGATTCCCAGGTCGCCAGTGGCGTAGGGTAGCGTTGGGGGGCCTTTGCCCCGGGCGCAAAATTTTAATCGGCGCCAGCAGGGCCACACTGCCAATTAGGCAAAGTGAGGCGATCGCCCCAGGCGGCACGGCCCTGCTCACAAGTGGGGGGCGGCGGCAGGTCACAGGGAGATGAACGCTTCCATTGTGGAAGCGCTTATCCCCATAGTTATCTGTATTGCCGTCCTCAGGACAGCGATACAGATGGAAGTGCTGCGGGGCAGGGGAGGGAGAGGCGTCTTCCTTTCCCATTCCTCTGATAGTCTGCAGGCCTAGTGCCTGCAGCCTATCAGAGGCCGGTGCAGGCGGAACGATGACATCATCGGGCCGCCTGAGCCGTACAGTGCGGGACACAGGCCGGAAGAGGCCTGCATCGTATCGCTGCCATGGAGGTAAGTATAAGTGTTTATTTTTTTATATGGTACAATACTGGCTACTGGCACATGATTGGGGGGCCATCTATGGGGGGCACTTGTTACTGGCACACGATTGGGGGGCCATCTATGGGGGGCACTTATCACTGGCACTTGATTGGGGGCATCTATGGGGGCACTTACTGGCACATTATTGGGGGACATCTATGGGTGCCATTTTACTGGCACAATATTGGGGGCACTCTGGGGGCATCTATGGGGGCACATATTACTGGCACATTATTGGGGGGCACTGTGGGGGCATCTCTTGGGGCACTTCTTACTGGCACATTATTGGGTGGCACTATGGGGGCACTTCTTACTGGCATATTATTGGGGGCATCTACTGAGGCCACAAAGAAGGAGTATTTTATATGGGGGGCTCTGTATAGGAGCATTTTATACTGGGGCACATTATGGTGGGTACTATGGAGAAGGGGGAGAGGAGTACTATGGAGTCATCTACGGGGGGCACTAAGAAGGGGTATTTTATATGGGGGGCTCTGTATAGGAGCATTTTATACTGGGGCACATTATGGTGGGTACTATGGAGAAGGGGGAGAGGAGTACTATGGAGTCATCTACGGGGGGCACTAAGAAGGGGTATTTTATACTTGTACATTATGGGGGGCACTAGGAGGAAGGGGGGAGAGGAGCACTATGGAGGCATTTACTGGGGGCACTATATAGGGGTATTTTATACTGGCACATTATGGGGGCACTATGGGAACATTAGCTCAGCTGGGGGCATTAAAAGGGGGTATTTTTTGCACTGTCAGATTATAAGGAGAATTAATACTACTGGGGGCATTATGGTGGGCTTTATTACTACTGGGGGTTTAGGGGGAATATGATTGCTAGTATGGGCACTATGGGCGTACTATTACCTCTGGGGAACAGTAAGGACATGTTGGGGGCACTGTAGGAGCATTATTACTACCATGTGTGCTCTATCAGAGAATTATTCATATTGGTGGGACTTTTGGGAGCACTATGGGGGCACTTTGGCTAGCTTACAACAATTATTTTTGGGGGACGTTATGTTTACACTATTAGTGTCAGGGGCACTATTTGGTGGGGGGCGCAGTTAGGAAACATTCTTTCCTGTATATTTAATTGTATATAAAGTGCAAGTGCTGCTGCTAGTTCACGTGTGCCCCCGAACCGCCGCTCCGTCCCCATTCACTATAATAGGGGCAGGGGCGGAGTTCCGGCAGCAGCACGGCAGCGCATGGCGATAGGCAGCCGGACTAAAAGTACTGCATGCAGTACTTTTAGTCCGGGTGCCTCTCGCCGTGCGCTGTCGTGCTGCCGCCGTAACTCCGCCTCCATTATAGTCAATGGGGACGGAGTGGCAGTCCGGGGGCACACGTGAACTAGCGGCAGGACGAATCCGACAGGCTTTTCACCCGCCGGAACAGCCTGCCGGACTCCCCTGCCGCTAGTGTGAAACTAGCCTAAAACATTAGGGCAAGGGCCTGCTGCTCAGCTGACCCTCTAAAACATAATGGACGAGGGCCTGCTGGTGACCCTCTAAATAAAACATTAGGAGCGAGGGCAGCCTAATAAGCATGTTGATATGATGGAGGAGGAGGATGAGAAAAGGAAGATTGAACCATATCCCCTTTTTTTGTGGTGTGTCAGGTGGAAGGGGTGCATGGGAATACAGTGTATTCAATACAACATAAAAGCCACATTTAAAGTGCCTTTATGGTGGAGTAGAGATTTCAGGGGCAATACAGGCCTTGTTCATTTTGATAAGAGTCAACCGGTCAGCATTTTTAGTTGACAGACGGATGCGCTTATCAGTTATTATTCTGACTCCGATTGTTGTAACAGCGATCTATCCCTAGTGAGACCTCTATGCCTGGCCTGTATGAGCAGATATAATCACTGCGGACAATCCTTATCAGATAGCTTGAACTCACCAACCCCGAGTTTATCTGTGTAAATTGCTTTATTCTGTAAGCCAGATAACAGAGTACCGCAGAACAGGTGGATTGTGGTGTGCGGTCAAAAGATGATCCTTTTGCAAGCTTGCATGAGAATACATGTGTACCTGTTGAATCCCTGGAGCAGAATGAAGATACAGGAAGTGAGGTACACAGAAGAAGGGGTGGAGCAAAGAAATGAATGACAGATGATGAACAGAAAAACAAAGAGCAATACCAAAAACGGCCACTAGATGGGAGCATATGACCAAGTATAGAATATATGAATAGTTCAACTAATTAAACTATATAGATTTAATTGAGTAGCAGCACAGTTATAATGCCACGAGCAGCACTAAATACCCGCTCTGACAAAACACTAGCGACAGGGCAGGCCAGAACCTCCAAGGCATAGAGCGCCAGTTCGCGCCACGTGTCCAGCTTGGACACCCAGTAGTTGTAAGTCACAGAGGGATCACTGAGGACGCTGACATGGTCTGCTACGTACTCCTTCACCATCTTCCAAAACTTTCCCCTCCTTTTGACAGTAGGCCGTGCATCAGGGTGACGGTGCTGGCGGGGTGTCATGAAACTGTCCCAGGCCTTGGAGAGTGTTGCCCTGCCTCTGTTGGAACTGCTGTGTGTTCCCATTGTCTCCCTTCCTCGATTGGCCAAGGAACTACGTACTCTGCAGCCAGTGTTGTCAGCTGAAAATTTTTGAAGCGATTTTTCCACAAGGACCTTCTGGTATTGCACCATTTTGCTAGTCCTCTCCACCACAGGATGAGAGATGAGAAGTTCTCTTTGTAGCAAAGGTCGAGAAGGGTAAACAACCAGTAATCAGTGTTGGCCAAAATGCGTATAACGTGAGGGTCACAGGAAAGGCAGCATAACATAAAGTCAGCCATGTGTGCAGTGGCGTCTCTAGCTTTCAAATTTTGGGGGGGCACACTGGGGGCAGAAGTAGGGGGGGCAGCTATAACAACGATACATTTACACAAGTACGCTTAGAAATGCTGCGATACTTTACCCAATACCTAAAACCGCAACAGGGAAGAAAAGTCCAGCTGTCTGTGGATGACACTTTTATAGAGAGGGGGATCTGTGGATGACACTGCTATGGGGGGGATCTGTGGCTGCCACATACCGTATATATAGCATCTTATGCTATATGTGTCATCCACAGATCCACCCCATGACAGTGTCATCCCCATTTCCCCCTCCATAACAGTGTCATCCACAGATCTCCCTCCCTATAACAGTGTCATCCACAGATCTCCCTCCCTATAACAGTGTCATCCACAGATCACCCTCCCTATAACAGTGTCATCCACAGATCTCCCTCCCTATAACAGTGTCATCCACAGATCTCCCTCCCCGCCTCTCACAGGAGTATACATATATAAAATAAACATATTTCACATGAACACTTACAGTTACTTGGCTTGGCCCTTGGGGATCTCGGACACCACTTCAACACTTTGGCCGGGGGCTCGGCAGAGCTGATGTTGTGTTTTATCCTAATGAGAAAGATTTCATAATAAGGATTTGGAGAAGGGGCAGAGGGATAGCAGAGCAGGGAGAGGCTGGTGCTGCTACTAGGGGGTCATACCATGGGGGAGTAATAAAACCCACCATAATGCCCCCCAGTAGAAATAATTCTCCTTATAATCTGCAAAACATACCCCCTTATGCCCCCAGTTGAGCTAATGTCCCCCATAATGTGCCAGTATAAAATACCCCTATATAGTGCCCCAGTAAATGCCTCCATAGTGCTCCTCTCCCCCCTTCCTGCTAGTGCCCCCCATAATGTACCAGTATAAAATGTCCCATATATCGTGCCCCAGTAGATGCCCTCAGTGTCCCCCATAATTTGCAAGTATAAAATACCCCTTCTTAGTGCCCCCCGCAGATGACTCCATAGTACTCCTCTCTCCCCTTCTCCATAGTACCCACCATAATGTGTCCCAGTATAAAATGCTACTGTACAGAGCCCCCCATATAAAACACCCCTTCTTTGTGGCCTCAGAAGATGCCCCTATAGTGCCCACCAATAATGTGCCAGTAATAAGTGCCCTCAATAACGTGCCACTGCCAGTAACAAGAGCCCCCCAATGTGCCAGTAATAAGCCCCCATCACGTGCCAGTAACAAGAGCCCCCATCACGTGCCAGTAATAAGCCCCCATCACGTGCCAGTAATAAGCCCCCCATCACGTGCCAGTATTAAGCCCCCCCATGTTCCAGTATTAAGTCCCCCCATCATCATGTGCCAGTATTAAGTCCCCCCATCATCATGTGCCAGTATTAAGTCCCCCCATCATCATGTGCCAGTATTAAGTCCCCCCCATCATGTGCCAGTATTAAGTCCCCCCATCATCATGTGCCAGTATTAAGTCCCCCCCATCATCATGTGCCAGTATAAAGTCCCCCCCCATCATCATGTGCCAGTATTGTAATAAGCCCCCCCAATGTGCCAGTAACACTATTGTAAAAAAAAAACACTTATACTTACCTCAGTGTCAGCGATGCGATGCAGCCTCTTCCTGTGTCCCACGCTGTAATGTAAGGCTCAGGCGGCGCGATGCATCTGATAGGCTGCCGGCCTAGTGCCTGCTGTGTGTTTTATAATTTATGCCATCAGGGCCGGATTGGGATTACAAAACAGCCCTGGCACACAAAAGAGGTATAATAGATGCAGTGTGTACATGTATATAGTATATTCCCTAGTGTTCTGATATGTGAGGTACAGGGTATAATATATGCAGTGTGTACAGGTATATAGTATATACAGCAATGTACTGATATGTGAGGTACGGGGTATAATATATGCAGTGTGTACAGGTATATAGTATATACAGCAGTGTACTGATATGTGAGGTACGGGGTATAATATATGCAGTGTATACAGGTATACAGTATATACAGCGGTGTAATATGTGAGGTACGAGGTATAATAGATGCAGTGTGTACAGGTATATAGTAAATACAGCAGTGTATTGACACCTCGTACCTCACATATCAGTACACCGCTGTATATACTATATATCTGTACACACTGCATCTATTATACCTCGTACCTCACATATCAGTACACTGCTGTATATACTATATATCTGTACACACTGCATCTATTATACCTCGTACCTCACATATCAGTACACTGCGGTATATACTATATATCTGTACACACTGCATCTATTATACCTCGTACCTCACATATCAGTACACTGCTGTATATACTATATATCTGTACACACTGCATCTATTATACCTCGTACCTCACATATCAGTACACTGCTGTATATACTATATACCTGTACACACTGCATATATTATACCTTGTACCTCACATATCAGTACACTGCTGTATTTACTATATATCTGTACACTCTGCATCCATTATACCTCGTACCTCACATATCAGTACACTGCTGTATATACTATATACCTGTACAAACTGCATCTATTATACCTCGCACCTCACATATCAGTGCACTGCGGTATATACTATATATCTGTACATATTGCATGTATAATACTGTGTAATATATGCAGTGTGTGTGTATGTGTGTGTATATTTATATATATACACACACACACAGAGCAGTGTATTGATGTGAGACATAGAAGGTATAATACTGTAGATGCAGTGTTTACAGAAATATGTGGTCAGTTATACATTATGGTCACTGTGTGTGTGAGGTACATGAGGTAGTGGTCACTGTAACTGTCTGAAGTATTATACATGAGTGAGCAATGAGTAAAAACAGGGCATGGAGGGGAAGGGGTAAATGATGAAAAGTGGAGGACCTCCTCTTACCTCTCCATTCCAGTCTGTATGGATCAATGCAGAGCTGTTTGTGAACTTCTAATACTTGCTGTTAGGGGTTGAAGGACCTGTGATGATGTCATCACAGGTCCTGGCAGATATACCTTTGAAACCTAGGAACTACACCATTTTTGGTGCAGTTCCTTTGCTAGATTCTGCAGGACCTGTGATGTTGAAGATGATGTCATCCCAGGTCCTGGCAGATGCACTGTTCTAACCTGGGAACTACACTTTACACTGTGCAGTTCCCTTACAGGACCTGTGATGACATCATCAAAGGTCCTTTAGCTTTAGAAAGATAAACGGGAGCAATTAGGGGGCGGGGCCTCTCCTCCACTTCGGGGCCCCATAGCCACTGCCTGCAGCCTATCAGAGGAAGGGGAAGGGACACGCCTCTCCCTCCCCTGCACCTCCGCTGGCACAGGCAGATTACAATGGAGATGAGCGCAATGGAAGTGCTCATCTCCCTGTGCCCGGCGGCGGCTCACTTGGGGGGGGGGCATTTTAGTTGGGGGGGCACATGGGGGGGCACAGCATGATGTATGTGTGCCAGAGTCCCAACAGACAAGACTTCGCTGTCCTCATCAGGAGGATGACTCTCAATCTCCTCATCCTCTTCCTCCTCTTCGGCCCATCCACGCTGAACAGATGGAATAAACCTGCTATGGGTACTACCCTCTGTAGCGGAGGCAACCGTCTCCTGCACATCCTCCTCATCATCATCATCCAATTCGCGCTGAGAAGACGAACTGAGGGTGGTCTGGCTATCACCCTGTGTACTGTCTTCCCCCATTTACACCTCTTCCACATGCAAAGCGTCCGCCTTCATTGTGAGCAGTGAGCGTGTCAGTAGACACAGAAGTGGGATGGTTACACTGATAATAGCGTTATCGCCGCTCACCATCTGTGTTGATTCCTAAAAGTTGCGCAAAACCTCACAGAAGTCAGACATCCATGCCCACTCGACGACCATGTTGCAGCTGGTATTCCACTACTGCCCTCTGCTGCTCAAAGAGGCTGGCCAACATGTGGAACGTGGAGTTCCAGCGTGTGCTCACGTCGCAAAACAGCCGGTGAGCTGGCAATTGCAAGCGCTGCTGCAGCGTTGACAAACCTGCGGCAGCTTTAGATGACTTTCGGAAGTGTGCACACACTGCACACATTCACCAGTAGCTCAGGAAAATTGGTGAAGGTTTTGAGAAACCGCTAAACCACTAAGTTGAACACGCGGGCTAGGCATGGGATGTGTGTGAGGTTGCCGAGCCACAAAGCCGCCACCAAGTTACGGCCATTATCAGACACAACCACGCTAGGTTGTAGGTTGAGTGCCAAGAGCCACAGCTCAGTCTGGTCCCTTATCCCCTGCCCCAGCTCTGCGGCGGTGTGCTGTTTGTCACCTAAGCAGATCAGCTTCAGCGCGGCCTGTTGCCGCTTCCCCACTGCAGTGCTACACTGCTTCCAGCTACCGACTGATGGCTGACTGGTGTTGCAAGAGGATAATTCAGAGGTGGAAGTGGAGGAGGAGGGGGGGGGGTTTGCAGCCACTAATGTAGGTGGTGGAGGAAATCCTTGGAGTCGGTAGCACCTGTGCCATCCCAGGGTACGACTCGGTCCCGGCCTCCTCGTTCACCTAGTGTGCCATCAGGGAAATGTAGCGTCCCTGGCAAAAAACACTTGTCCATGTATCATTCGTTAAGTGGACCTTCCCAAAAACTGCGTTGGTCAGGGCACGGTTGATGTTACGGGACACATGCTGAGTAAGGCTGGGACTGCACACTGTGAAAAATAGTGGTGGCTGGGGACTGTGTACCGAGGGACGGTCACCACCATCAGGCTGCAGAAAGCCTCTGTGTCCACAAGCCTAAATGACAAAATTTCCAGGGCCAGCAATTTGGAAAGGTACGCATTTAGTGCTATGGTCTGTGGGTGGGTGCCTGGGTATTTGCACTTTTGTTCAAAAACCTGGGTTATGGACATCTGTACGCTGCGCTGGGACACAGAAGTGGATGTGCTAGATGATCGTGCTTGCAAAGGTCCAGGTGCAGGGCGGGAGGCATCAGGGCCTGCGTCTTGGACAGGGGATTGGCCAGCACGTAACATAGGCGAAGAGGATGCAGTGGTGTGAAACGCAGATACTGATTGTGGACCCAGGCGTTCAGCCCACTTATTAGGGTGCTTTGATGCCATGTGGCGGATCATGCTGGTGGTGGTGAGGTTGCTAGTGTTCATGCCACTGCTCATTTTGGTACGGCACAGGTTGCAAATGACAATTCTTTTATCGTCCTCACTTTCCTCAAAAAAGCACCAGACTGCGGAACACCTACCCCTTGGCAAGGTAGATTGCCGCAAGGGGGTGCTCCGGGGAACAGTTGCGGGCCTGTTTGGTGTGGCCCGCCTTCTCCCCTTTGCCATCCCACTGCCTCGTCCAGCCTGTTGCAGTGCTGCAGATCCCTCCCCCTCTGCACTGCTGTCCTGGCTTGGCTTGCCACCTTCCCAGGTTGGATCAGTGATTTCATCGTCCACCATCTCCTCTTCCACTTCCTCACTCTGCTCATCCTCCTGACTTGTTGACCTAACAAGAACTTCACTTATTGACAACTGTGTGTCATCCTCCTCATGAACTTCTTGAGACACTAATTGCCATTGACTTGGCAACTGTGTGTCATCATCATCATCATCCACCTCGTGAAACACTAATTGCCGTTCCCCACTGTCATCTTTTTCTGACTGTGGATGCTCCAGAGTTTGGGAATCAGTGCACAAGATCTCCTCATGTCCCTCTTCAAGCGTGCTTGGCGAGAGGCCAAATCAAGGAATGGTGATGAAAAGAGCTCCTCAGAAGATCCGAGTGTGGGATCACTTGTTTGACTAGACTCTCCATGGTGAGAAGAAGGAGGATCAGGGTGAGGATTCTGTTGACCAGACTCTTGGCTACTGAGACTGGACTTTGTGGAAGACAGGGTGGTGCTTAACTGACCGGAAGCATTATCTGCTGCAATCCAACCGACCACCTGGTCGCACTGGTCTGACTTCGAGAGCATTGTCCTGCGCCGCCCTGCAAACTGGGACATGAAGCTAGGTATCGGAATGAGTGTGTTTCCTGTGCTCTGGCAGCAGGCACAGTTTCACCGCGCCCAGGGCCACGGCCTCTGCGTGCACCATCAGCAGCACGGCCACTTCCCCGTCCCTTACTGCTCGCCTTGAGCATATTAAATGGTATATATGCTTGCAAGTCTGGCACACGTACAGTAGCGCAGGTTTTGTAAGTGTATGCGCAAAAAAATGTAACTGAATGTCACAAGTATTTAGGATGCACAAACGTTATACAGGAGATGTAGCGCAGGTAATGTCGCTGTCACCCGCGTCAATTTTTTTTTACTGAATGTCACTGATATTTAGGATGCGCAAACGTTATACAGGAGATGTAGCACAGGTAATGTAACTGTCCGCAGCGGCCAAACAATTGCGCTGAATGTCACAGATATTTAGGATGCGCAAATGTAACACAACAGATGTAGCATACCTTGTGTCACTGTCAGCAGCTGCCAAACAATTGCACGCAATTTAGCACAGGTTGCGCTAATAATATATATTGCAGCCAGATAAAACAATAGACTTTTGGGTCTCTAACACCTTTCAACAATAAACCCTGCCTAAAAAAATAAACCAATTCCTGTCCCTTCTACTGCAGCTCTCCCTGATTAAGGCCTCATACACATGACCGTTGTTTTGGTCCTCATCCGAGCTGCAGTTTTTGCAGCTCGGATGCGGACCCATTCACTTCAATGGGGCCGCAAAAGATGCGGACAGCATCCGTTGCTCCGTTCCGTGGTCCGCAAAAACAATATAACCTGTCCTATTCTTGTCCATTTTGCGGACAAGAATAGGCATTTATATCAATGGCTGTCCGTGCCGTTCCGCAAATTTCGGCATGCACACGGACACCATCCGTGTTTTGCGGTTTGCAATTTGCGGACCGCAAAACACACAACGGTCGTGTGCATGAGGCCTTACCACGTGTCATCGGGTGCTATATAGCACCCGATGACGCTTTCCGGCCAGGCAATCACTGTAATGCCAGCCGCCAACATGGCTACGGCATTACAGTAAGTGCCAGTACTTCCCCACACGTTTTTTGGCAACACGGGGATGTCTGCTCTATCAACTTTCGATGCTCTTTTCTGCGCCTACCATGGTGATCACGGGTGGCGGGGAATCAGGGTTCCACTCCGGAGAGGGAGCGTGAGAAAGGGAGACCACATCCAAGGGAGGTCAATGGCTGCAATGTGATCAATTTGAAATGTGGGACAAATTATTGAAGCGGAAGGATCGAATGAAAGGAGGTGGCGCGCGTCAATTAAAAACAAATTCAAAGGAGGAGGGACGGACTCAATCCCTGCAAATCTTAATGAACTTGCATCTCCAGCGTGCACTTCCCTAAAATGTTCAATGAGTCTGGGGGATCCCTTCCCTGTGTCGACTGAACTCAAATGTTCTCTAACACGTTCATACATGCAGCGAATTATCTTGCCAATATAAAATCGGCCACAACCGCAGGTCACCATGTACATAACATATGTGCTGCGGCAGTTCATAAAGCTGCGGACTCTATAGTTCAAACCAGCCACGCTGGAGATGCAAGGGATTGAGTCTGTCCTTCCTCCTTTGAATGGAGGAGATAGACATCGCCAGTTGTTGCAGTGTGAAGCGCGATGGATATTGCGGACGCAGGCAACAGGAAACTCAGGCCTGAATGATAGACTAGATTACAGTGTTCTGTTATATAAATGCTCTGTGACAAATATGTTAAATGTAGCAATAAGTTCTTAATAGTAACCAATTTGTATTAGCAGCAAGAGAGCGTCTTATATCTGAACTTCTTCTTCCTCTCCTTTTCCATTTCTGCTTTATTTTCCTTCCTCTCTATATTAATCCTCTTGCCATTTTAATGCTTTCATTATATTATGCAGGAAGGTGGGAACTCCCAGCGTATAACCCGGTCGGTGCCCCTGTGGAGGTGACTCATCCTTGTCATTGATGGAATTTTTGGGACTTACATCCTTTATTCCATAAGACTAATCACCATAAATGACATACACAGAGTAATGTCTCCCGAGCCTCCAGGACGTAGCATGGACTATTAACCCTCCGAGAACAGGGCTGCACAGACTTTTGAATCATAAGTAGAGAATATGACAATTGATATGATCTTCTTCATCAAACCCCAAGAAAAATATAGATCCCCTAAACAAATGAAGACCCCATACAAAATCCACTAAACAAATATAGTCCCTTAAAGGGGTTGTGCACTAATTTCCAGACCTCTCAGACTGGCGGCACCCACATATATGATCATACTTACCAGATCCCAGAAGCTGGATCCCGGCATGTTCGCTCTCCAGTGTATGCTGCTTGTCTCGGGTCACTTCATGTACCTTTGGATATGACGCTGCTGCAGCCAATCACTGGCCTCCGCTGCCCTTGCTTTATGTGGAATGGTCACGTGATAAAAGGGGAGTGGATCCCCTCTGCAGCCAGTGGTTGGCAGCAGCAGTGTCAAATCATACATTTATATGGAGGGACACAAGATGGTCGGAGAATGAAGAAGTCAGGATCAGGTCTGGAGATCAGGTAGGTATGAGTACCAATGTGGGTTCTGCTGGTCTACAAAATTAGTCCACAACCCCTGTAATCAGACCCCAGACCAGACCTTAGACCCAATTCCATAAACCATTTTCCAACCTGGACCAGATTCTCAAGACAAACACAAACCAGACCCCCCTAAACCACTGATGGCGAACCTTTTAGAGACTGAGTGCCCAAACTGCAACCCAAAACCCACTTATATATCACAAAGGGCCAACACAGCAATTTAACCTGAATATTTCAGTCCAGTATAGTGTATCTTCCATGTACTTCATCATTTAGCTATAATGCCTGCCTGCATTCAGTGCGCTGTCTGTGGTGTTCATGGTGCGTCCTGTGCTGATAAATGGCAGGAAAAGTCTAAGGCATGTTGGTACACCATAGACTTTTTCCAGGGTGCCGGGGCCCACAGAGAGGGCTCTGAGTGCCGCCTCTGGCACCTGTGTCAGAGGTTCGCCACCACTGCCCTAGACTAATACAAACCCTAGACCAGATCCTCTAAATAAATAGAGACCCCAGACCAGACACCTTAAATTAATACATTCTCCAGACTAGACCCCTGGACTAATACACCAGACAAGACCAATGAAATTATTGCAGACCCAAGACTAGACCCCCTAAAAATACAGAGCACGTAACAGCCACCCTCCAAAAAAAAATTAAAAATACCCAGGTGCCTTAAAATAATGCAGACCCCAAAGATAAAGCTTTGATATTTTTTTACTGAAATTATTGAATATACCCTTGGGTTTTATACAACACACTGTACCCTTTTGCTCATTCTACTTGCCAAAAAGACCCCGTTAACTACCAGAGAACAAACCCCTACACAAATAAAGTACAGAATCCCTAGACAAATACAGACTCCAGACCATCTCTAAACGAATACAGACTCTAGGTCAAACCTCCAAAACATAGACCCCAGATCAGGCCAACATACCGAACTAATCCCCTCAGCAAATAAGTACACCAGAAAAGGCCTTCTAAACTAATACAGTCCCCAGACCAGACCCCTGGACGAATATGAATAAGACCAATGAAGTGCAAGACAAGTCAGACCCAAGACCAGACTCTCTTAACAAAAAATACTCTTGACAAAATCCCTTGCTCTATTAGGGAGTCTGGTTTGGGGTCTCTTTTAAGATAGACCTAAGATAGACCCATTTTAAAAAATACAGATCCTACCCCCCCCCCTTCCATACCAGCCCCCATAAGAATAAATAACCCACATTAGAGCCTGTGGTGGTATAGATAGCAAAATAATTTATAGATATCAGAGTAGGAGGAAGCCCCTGACATTCCTGTGGAGGGCCATAAAACCATTGATGCCTTTTTCCAAAAACCAGAACACAAGGTCTGTCTAAACAAAACCAGGGGAGCAGAACAACTTCACTCAGAAAATATAGGGTGGGCCATTTATATGGATACACCTTAATAAAATGGGAATGGTAGGTGATATTAACTTCCTGTTTGTGGCACATTAGTATATATGAGGGGGGAAACTTTTAAAGATGGGTGGTGACCATGGCGGCCATTTTGAAGTCGGCCATTTTGAAACTACGGATACTGGAAGCCTGTGCTAGCATTTCTCCTGCGGTGTTGCTATCAGTGTGTGAAGAGTGGGAGAAGAGGGTTGCATTGACAATCCAACACAATGGGCAGCACATTGAACACATTTTATAAGTGGTCAGAAACTTGTAAATAACTCATGAAAGAATAAAGTTACGTTAAAACCAAGCACACCATTGTTTTTCTTGTGAAATTCCCAATAAGTTTGATGTGTCACATGACCCTCTTCCTATTGAAAAAACAAAAGTTGGATTCAAAATGGCCGACTTCAAAATGGCCGCCATGGTCACCACCCATCTTGAAAAGTTTCCCCCCTCACATATACTAATGTGCCACAAACAGGAAGTTAATATCACCAACCATTCCCATTTTATTAAGGTGTATCCATATAAATGGCCCACCCTGTACATTACCCATCATAAACCCTATTGTAGCATTTGAAATGTCCTCAGAGCCTTAGACCTGTTGGAGCCATTTTAAAAGTCAGTTAGAGGATACCATGACCTGCAGTAGGGGGTCATATATAAAAAACCATACAAATGAAGATTCAGTAAAGAAATACTGGACCAATTTTATTACTTAGCCAGAATTGCAATTAGTCTATCCAAGAGCATCACCTGTGTGAACGTCACCTCGATCAGGGCTCTGCAATAGAGGGTAATTAAAGAACGCACCCTGTACTGTCTCTAACCCCTCCATGTTTGATATGCACATGTGCAGAACATTATGATGGGTTGTATGAAAGTGGTATGAAGTTGCTATGATGCCCACAGGAAAATTTATCTTAGTGGACAGATTCTGAGCAAAGCAGTGACCTCATAAAATGTTGTCGTAAAAGGCCATTAGCATACAAACTAGCCTCAGTCCTGACATCACAGGCAGGGGGGCTAGTGGGGGCAGAAGCAGACCTTCTTAAGGTATATGTGTCATTGTAGCAAGTTGTCATTTCTTTGGTGGAAAACATGTTTGATGAACTGGACGATTTTCCTGCTACCTCCAGGCAACCGGACTTCTACCGTCTCAGAACATATTAAGTTCAATTTCTTTTATCCCTTTTATTTTCAAACTGCTATTTTTTGCATTTTATTTGTATGTCCTTGTATTTTACTTTGTGATAACTGTATTTTTTGTGCGCACTGTCCTTTTAGATATTAAAACTTCACTTCAATAAGAGCCTTCTTGTGTTCTAAACAACTTCCTGACCTCAGAAGAAGTAGTATGTATATTGGTGTAGTAATGCTAGAGAGAGTAGTGGGTTTGGTGTGGGTAATAGTAAGTTACCTATTTTAAGGCATCTTGTCCGCCTAATATGACAGGTGGTGGCAGCTAATATTCTTTAGATGTAGATGTCAGATAGCTAAAGGGGGAATATTTAGCATAACATTTTGGCTCCAAGTAGCAGAGTGGGAGGTTGATGTTAAGATCTGGGTGACAGAGCCCTTAACCTAATCCAGTTCCAAGAGAAGACCCCCTTAACAGGCCACCTAAACACATACAGACCCCAGACCCCTTAAAGTAATACTGTAGTCCAGAACACCTAGACAATAAAGACCTAGGGTGGCGTCTTGCATAACCCCAAAAAGGAGGTCATCCTAGCCACGCCCCCTTCCCCATTAAAAAAACGCCCACCCACCCTACTAAGCCACACCCATTAAAGTAACGGTGCCAACAAGAGAAAAAACACTCTTACATCCACAACTTACAACCACCGGCTTGCGTTTCTCACCTTCAGTCAGTATCTACGACATCCTGCTAGGTGGCTGGCTGAGTGTGATGGCGCTATGCACTTACCATTGGATTGTCTCAGCCGAGAGTGAATAGCTTACGTCAGACCAGTCACTGAGCGAGATGTCTGCTGGCTCTAGTGACTGGCTGATTGTTATGGGGACTAGTAGAGAGAGAAAGCCTGCGGAGGACAGAAGGAGTCAGGATCCCTACTGTCTGGCCTAAAGCTGGGCATCTGGTCAACCTATTCAGACCACAGACCAGATGCCTAAACAACTGCAGAACCCCTAAACTAATACAGACCAGACCCCCCCTTAAATACAGATCTTGGACCAGGCCCCCTAAACAAATACAGATCCCCAAACCCTTAACTAATACAGACCCCCAGACCAAGCCCCCTAAATATAGACCATGGACCAGGCCCCTTACAGAAATATAGACCACAGACCCCCAAAGTTAATCCAGACCAGACCCTCTAAACAAATAAACACCCCGAACAAGACCCTATACATTAATAGAGACCCCAAACCAGACCCCTTAATCTAATGCAGGTCCCGCGACCAGACTCTGCAGATACTGACCTCTTCGCTCTTGGGCACCACTGCAGACAACGTCCTAATACCAGCCCTGACCGAGTGAAGAGGAAATCAGGAATGAGGATGGGGGAGTACCTAGAGAGGACATGACACTTAGGGGTCTGGAAGGTCTCCGCTTTTCATAAGAGTCTTCGGGGCTCGGGGGTAAGAGTCAGCATGTATGATATTTCTCTCCAGAGGTGAACAGGGTTTTTGTCCTTTTCTTTCTCCATGTTTTTCTCTAAAACTGTTTAGAAATTCATCCAAACTCATTATGAGGCATTAGAGCCGAGGGCTGTCCATGATGAATGCTATTAAACTGTGAAAATAGCACAAAATGGGAGAACGTGGGCTTGATTGGCATCTAAAAGATGTTTTATTTCGCTCTGGTCAGAATCTAATGTGATTTGATCTCCAGATCATGGTTATTAGGTGCAGGAGTCATTGAGGGGGGGAAGTCTCCGTCCATTCTATGATTAGCATTGACGAGCGGCTGCAGATGATGACATTAATTGAATTAGGTGAAGGCTCTGTCTGCCATATGGAGGGGTAATGTAGTTAGAGGGGCAGGAGAGAGGTTTCCTGTGTTGGATCACTGCATTACCCTGTTACTCAGGCCATGTTATAGAGTCTCGATTTAATTAGGAAATTCAATCATTTCTTCTGTTTCGGGCTTTGTAGTGGCTGAATGTCGAGTGAGCAAAACTGTATGATCGCCATCATTGCGAAGATCAAAATTGGAAATTAGATTTTGATGAATGTGTTGTCTTCTACATTGTCTTAATGGAGAACTTCTCATAAATGATAATGCCCCTTTATATCTTATCTTGTCTTAATGGACAACTTCTCATAAATAATAATGCCCCTTTATATCTTATATTATTCCTTTCATGGAAGTTACAATTAGAGATGAGCAAAGTTTTGGAAAATTCGATTCGGCTGCTTCGCCGAATTTTACAAAAAAAATTACCTTTGTGATGAATTACTTAATTAATTTTTTTGTAAGTAGCGGGTGCAATGATAGGGAGCTGCGATTGCGCCGCTACCCATAGTTGTGAGCAGGTGCTGTGTTCATACATGATCGCTTTATCTAAGAGTAAAACAGTGTAAAATTAACAGAAGAAATAAATAAAATCACAGTTACTGCCCCCATTTGCTCGCAATGGGGTGGCCACCACCATCTTGCTTGAGATCTGGCACGGCAGGAGATGACATCATCATGCCAGCCAGCATGGTGATGTCATACGTCCCCACTCACAGTCCAAGATCTTCAATCAAGATGGCAGCGGCCGGTCTGTCGTGAACAAATGGAGGAGTTAAATATGATTTTTTTTTTGTTTTTTTTATACTATTTCAGGTTAAATCAATTCGCTATCACGAAGCACGAGGAAATTCGGCTTTGTGGCGAATAGAATTTATTCTGAAATTCAGATCGATTTCCACTTGGTTGGATTCAATTCTCTCATCTCTAGTTACAATCTTTCAAACCTTATCCCCATGACAACACCTCCTGCCCCTGTATCTCACTTGTATTGATCATGAGATACAGTATTATAGTACAGACCTGATGACGAGACTGGTGGAAAATTCTGTAGTGTCAAATGCACCTCTAGATGAAGCAAACCTACTCCTTCTAGATTCATTCATCACAATCATTTTTTGTCCTAGATTAATTCTAACCTAATGTACATTATCTACAGCAGCGTATTGTCTCCATGGAAGGCTCCAAAAATCTCAGACAGAAGCTACAGATGAAAGCGCCATCGACCTTCTGCCCCCAACCAATTTGCAATACAATGAAAGTTTTGTTCTAAAATCTCAATTTCCATCTTTACCACATGAACTCTTCTCGGCATTTCACAAATAGAAACAAAGTCCATTATGAAAGCATCATTAAAAAGCAATCTCAGGATATTAATGCTCTCATCGGCTCTTCGTTATGGATTTATCTACAGCAGATTCTAAATATAAAAGTCTAAGAAAAAAATCTATTATCTAGATGACCTGTCCGTAATGGGTTAGATATTCATGGTTTCCATTTTGTAAAGCTCATGCAACACTATCAGACTGGAAACTTTATTTATAGCAGATGCACTAAGGCCGTTTAAGAAGGACAATGGAGGGGCTTTTGCGTTTCAGGACAGTCAATGATTTTCCTTGGAGAAGTTTGTAGATTGTTCTTTCCATTGAAGGGTAAATTGCTGATAAATCAATTTCTTCCACTGGGGTCAACCTACATAAAGTTCAGGGTCCTAAACAATTCAATTCCATTTTGGCGTTTATTTGCCCCTAGTCCTTCCAAGGTCGTTAAATTAATTATCAGTGCCTATCGACAGTATTCCTGATGGGTGGAGCAAGGAGCATCTTGTAAGACCGCCTTGTTTCTGTGCCCTCCACTGCCATTCAATCTCCATCCTACATCCAAGTTTCCACTTACAGTCTTCCAAGCTAAATTAAAGTGCAGTGGCCAGGTTTGGGGTGGCCCCAAGGCTAGGCTGGATCCCTCGGACACCTTTGAGGTGTTACCACGTGTTGCTGCTCTCCAGAAGAGATTGTAAGGCTTTGGGCACCCCAATAGGAAATAAGTCCAGAGAGTTGGGGTCTGCAGTAAACCAGTGTGCTTCTTTACTGGAGGAATCCAGGTGCAAAACAATAGAGGGTTTGATGCTGAGGAAAGAGCTGTGCTAGCTGTCCAACTTTCTCTCTCTCTTTCTCTCTCTCTTGCTCTCTCTCTCTCAGAAGGCTGGTACCCTAGTCAAAGGCTGGTGACCCATGCTCTGTAGCTCAGTAGTCCGGGTGGCTCTTTGCTCACAGGGCTGGTGACCCATGGTCTGTAGCTCAGTAGTCCTGGTGGATCCTTGGTCACAGGGCTGGTGGCTCAGCATCCCCATCTCAGCATCTTCTTCTGGTTACTCATGCAGACTGGTCCCTAACTACAGAACACTAGGGGGTCTGACTTCTCTCCTTATATACCATTTCTAGCTAGACTGGAACTTTCTAGTGGGAGGAGTGGAGTGGAGAAACTCACCACAATCAATTACAAAGTTACCTCTCCCGTCTGTCATAATCTTACTTTAGGTGTTCATGGATACTCAGTGGCAATGACAAACAAGCTTACAGACATAACAACAGAGCTAAAACCAGACATTGAAAAGGTCAGTCTGTCTGGCTTTGGTGGTAAACAAGTCTGGCTTTTTCCTTTAAAAGCAAGCTCTTCTTTAAACCCTCATTCAAAGTCCCAAACGTCTCTCAGTATTCATTAACCCTTTCAACAGAGCCCTGTAAATACAGTGATAATGAACAGGATATATATCACAACATACATATAAAATGGAGTACAGTATTTAACAGTGCTTGTTAACCCTTTCTAGTGAAATAAAGTAAGAAGTTTATAACTTTGGAAAGCTGGGACAAATGTCTACAAATGTCCAAACTTCACAGTACCCCTGCTCCAGGGCACTGCAAAAGCACTGGTTGAACACCCTATCAGGATCCTGGAAGGGGTCATAGTCACTATCAGATGATACATAGGCTCATGCACATGGCAAAACTGTGTGTGCCACGGTACATAGCGTTATAATGAACCTTTATCCCAGATTCCTTGAATTTGGCATTGTCCTGTAGTTCACTTCTATAGTACTGTATCCAATCAAACATTCATCTGAATCTTCAGTATCCATATGAGTCAATAGGTTCTCCATGTGCCGCCATAGGGTGCCATCCATGCGCTGTATTCACTTCTAGAAGCAAAGCTCTGTAATAAGTCAGATGCTTGAACATGTCATAATTTGCTTCAAGATGACTATATGAAGCCTGATGTATGAATGTGGAAGCACACAAAGATCCAGCATGGGTCCATAGCAGCCATAGTAAAGGTCAATACAACACAGGCTCATAATGTAACACAAATGTGTCCTTCCTTACTTTTCATCTTGGCCAACAATGTCCTCATGCATGTGTCACAAAGAGACCAGCTTTTCAAAACAACATGATTTTGTGATCACCACCAGATGTCTAGCCTATGTGTGGCCACCCAGTGGTTGTGCTGGGAATTGCAGCCTGACAAGAGTTTTGATAGCGAAATTGGTTTAATGAGAGATTGGAGTTTAATTAAATTAAAGTCGAGGTAAGAGTGGGAACAAGTATTTAATCTGCGTCCTTGTAGATTTATTGATACCACACTTTAGTAGTTTATTACTAAAGATGTATAGCAAAAAAAAGAAGTAAGAACCCCCTCAATGTCCCTACCCCCAGCCTCAGATACATTGTTTTCATTACTCTGCCGCACTCCATCAATGGATTTGTGCATTGTAACATAGTAACATAATAACATAGTATATAAGGCCGAAAAAAGACATTTGTTAATCCAGTAGACCGGTGGCTCCTTGGTCACAGGGCTTGTCAAGACTTTGTACT
Source organism: Bufo bufo (assembly GCF_905171765.1). Lineage (NCBI taxonomy): Eukaryota > Metazoa > Chordata > Amphibia > Anura > Bufonidae > Bufo > Bufo bufo. The sequence continues at coordinate 692,212,491 of NC_053391.1, forward strand.
GTACATTCAGCTACTGTAGTTAGACGGGAGAAGCCTGTTTTCCTTTAATTCCCCCCAAAATAGGACAATCGATGACACAGAGACCTCCTGTCATGTAGATAAAGGGATGTTTCATATGGGGCATAAGAAGCTGGAAGAGTGAAAGTCTGACTTCTTCTTCTTGCTTTAAAATGGAAAATTTATAATTTTTAGATGCGCTGTGATTGATGCTAAATTCTTTACTAACACAGTGACCTATACTGGTATACATCAGTATTTAACGAATAATAAAGGCAACCTTTTACCACGAAAATTCAGTACAATTTGCAGGCAGTATGTTATAGCACAGGAGGAGCTGAGCAGATGATTTTGTTGGAAAATTAAAATTCTATAGACTCACAGGCTTTCCCTATGAGTTGGACAATGAAGCAGGACTCACAGTCTTTCCCTATGAGTAGGACAACAAAGCAGGACTCACAGGCTTTCCCTATGAGTAGGACAACAAAGCAGGTCTCACAGGCTTTCCCTATGAGTAGGACAACGAAGCAGGTCTCACAGGCTTTCCCTATGAGTAGGACAACAAATCAGATCTCACAGGCTTTTCGTATGAGTAGGACAACAAAGCAGGTCTCACAGGCTTTCCCTATGAGTTGGACAATGAAGCAGGTCTCACAGCCTTTCCGTATGAGTAGGACAACAAAGCAGGTCTCATAGGCTTTCCGTATGAGTAGGACAATGAAGCAGGTCTCACAGGCTTTCCGTATGAGTAGGACAACGAAGCAGGTCTCACAGGCTTTCCGTATGAGTAGGAAAATGAAGCAGGACTCACAGGCTTTCCCTATGAGTAGGACAACAAAGCAGGTCTCACAGGCTTTCCGTATAAGTAGGACAACGAAGCAGGTCTTACAGGCTTTCCCTATGAGTAGGACAACAAAGCAGGTCTCACAGGGTTTCCTTATGAGTAGGAAAATGAAGCAGGACTCACAGGCTTTCCCTATGAGTAGGACAGAGAAGCAGGTCTCCCAGGCTTTCCCTATAAGTAGGACAACAAAGCAGGTCTCACAGGCTTTCCCTATGAGTAGGACAATCAAGCAGGACTCACATGCTTTCCCTATGAGTAGGACAGAGAAGCAGGTCTCACAGGCTTTCCCTATGACTAGGACAATGAAGCAGGACTCACAGGCTTTCCCTATGAGTAGGACAGAGAAGCAGGTCTCACAGGCTTTCCCTATGACTAGGACAATGAAGCAGGACTCACAGCCTTTCCCTATGAGTAGGACAATGAAGCAGGACTCACAGGCTTTCCCTATGAGTAGGACAAAGAAGCAGGACTCACAGGGTTTCTCTATGTGTCAGAGGGTGAAGCAGGACTTTTAGGCTTTCTTCATGTATGGGAGGAAAGAGCAAGACTCACAGGCGTTCTCTGTATGTGGGAAGCTGGACTTCCAGGCTTTTCTCTTTCCCTAATGCATGTTTCAAATTCTCGATCCGACCCCCAGCCCCAATACTAAAGGCAAAGTTGGAAGCACATTACATTCAGCGCTATCATACATACAGGAGAATACAGCACTACATACCTATTACATCCAGTGATGTCTGCTCTGATGTAGACTTTCTCTTTCATCATCTTCTCCATGGGGGCAGACCACAATGATGACTTATTTCAACCAAGTCTTGTCTCTGCAGAGTTTGCCACACAGACATCTTAGATTCCTCACTTTTTCTATCCTCCTCCTCCAGGTGCTCCAACAGTGTTACCCTGCTGCTACCCCCAATACTTTACCCTCTGTGCCCCCTGCAGTGATAATACTCAATGAGAGTGCCCCTATTAGAAGACATGCCTTCCATATTGTACCCAATAATATTAACGATAATGTCCCCACAGAACTCTCTGTAGTAATAAGGCCTATAGTACCTCCGGTAGTGAAAAGCTCCCTAAGTGCCCTGTATGGTAAGAAGGTCCCCTGTAAAGCACTACATAGTTATAATTTCCCCTATAGTGCCCCCTGTAGGTACAATTCCCCATGTAGGGTCCCTAGTACTTATACTGCACCCTTCTAGTGCTCCCAATACTTAGAGTGCCCCCTGTAGTGCCCCCGGTACTTATAGCTCCACCTTGTAGTGCCTCCAGTACTTACAGTACCCCCCTATAGTGCCCCCAAGTATTTATGGTGCCCCCTGTACTTACGGTGCCATCCCTCCCTGTAGTAGCCCAATTACTTCTAGTTCCCCCCTCTAGAGCTCCCATTACTTATACTGCCTCTGGTAGTTATAATGACCCCTCCCCATAGTGCCCCAGTACTATCTTCCCCAAAGAGAGGAAGTAAAAAAATACTCACCTGACTCCCTGAAGCCATCTGTGATGCAGGTGACAGACTTCTTCCAGCCTGCCGCCTGAGGTGCAGGCTTCTCTGCTTAGGCGGTCACAATAAAGTCTGCATGCCACCTGCGTCTTGGAGAAAGTG